>NW_017672492.1:0-31103 GCF_001879085.1 Nicotiana attenuata
AACAGCTCTACAACTAGAATAAGGAAGAAGACTCTTCGGTCTGGGGACGCTGCAGATATACCTCGAAGTCTTCGTGTATCTCCTCGCCTCAAGGATAGTGCGCCTGAGAAGAGGTACCTGGATCTGCACATGAAAAACATGCGCAGGAAGGGCATGAGTACACCACAGCGGTACTCAGTAAGTGCCAAGCCTAACCTCGGTTGGGTAGTGACGTGGAAGGTCAAGGCCCCACTGAGGTAAAATATAATATTAATTAACGGTATGAAAATCTGACAGAAATAATGAGTACAGCAGTGAGATAAGACAGGCTAACGAAATAATAACAACTACACAAAGAACAAAATGGACACAGAATGACTACAACTCAATCCTAAGAATAACAATGAGGGTCTCCCAGGATACCGTCCTATAGCCCTTCCTCTACTGTCCAGTGGATCTCCTGGGATACCGTCCCGTAGTCCAACTCATGTGCCAAACCGAAGGATCTCCCGTGATACAGTCCCGTAGTCCAACCATCAATATGCAGGGGGGATCTATCGGGAATCTAACCCGCACTCCCGAAGTAAAAGAGCAGGGGGATCTACCGGGAATCGAACCCGTAGTCCCAAAGTAAACAAACAAGAGGGGGGGGGGGGGAGCTACCGGAATCCCACATCCGTAGTCCCAATGTAAATGCGCAATCACAACCAGAAGGTACACGGAAGGAATGAAGTACGAAATACAACACCGATAGAACTAGCCTAGCATGCTTCACGTAGAACAGTCAAAACAACTCAAGCAATTAGGCAGTCAAGTCAACTAAACATGTTTTCCTAATCTAGTACAAGTTATAATTTCAAGTAGAATAAGGCAAGTAAGAAAGAAACCAAATCTCAATAACTTAAGTAAAAACCGGATTTACCATCAATCGGCTCAAGTACGCGCCCGTCACCTCACGTACAAGGCACTCAAATATCAAGTACAATCCTAAGGGGAAAAGTTCCCTCACACAAGGTTAGACAAGCCACTTACCTCGAACCAGCACAATAATCAACTAGGAACCACGCCTTTGCCACGAGTATCAGACTCCAAATGGCCCAAATCTATTCAATTCAATTACATATCATAAGTAATATTGCAAACAACTGATTCCACTATTAAATTTAAAGCTAGGGCGCGAAAATAGGTAAAATGACCAAAATGCCCCTCAGGACAACGTCTCGGAATCGAATAATTTTTACATTTTCAGAACCCTCGTACTCTCACGAGTCTAACCATATAAAAATCTCCCAAATCGGAGGTCAAATGCCCACTCAAAACTCAATGGTTTGGTCTAAGAAGTTTTACCCCAAATTCTTCCAATTTGATCCCAAATTCGAATTTTAATGATGGATTTAACTGCAAAATGATGAAATATAACTAGAAGGGATTAAAGAAACGTTACCCAATAATCTCCTCTTCAAAATCCTCTAGAAATCGCCCTTACCCGAGCTCAAATTGATTTTTCTAACTTATGAAATCAAACCCTCGAAATTTCTATATCTGCACAGGTATTTCCGCTTCTGCGGCCAATTTACCGCTTCTGCGGTTTTCATTAAATTCTAGGCTTCCGCTTCTGCGGTCTTAAACCGCACCTGCGGTTGCCGATTCTATGGTACTCTTACCGCTTCTGCGGTTTCTCATAAAGGACCAGGGCCGCATCTGCGATAGAGGCCTCGCAGGTGCGTAACCGCATCTGCGGTAGGTCTTCCACACCTGAGGAAAAAGCTGAGGGAGCCCAATTCTGCTCCTGTGATGGCCAGGCTACTTCTGCGGCTCCGCACCTGCGGAACGCAAACCGCAGGTGCGGTTATGACAGATACCAGCAGGTCTTCAGCAACTCTTCAACTTCAAAACCTTCTGTCACCCATCGAAATCATCCCGAGGCCCCCGGGACCTCAACCAAAAGCACCAATACCACCTAATACCTTATTCAAACTTGTACCAATCCTTAAACCACCTAATACAACACCAGAAACTCGAAATAAACAAGGACTTGAGCCTAAGAACTTCAACTTTTATCAAAATACGCTTTCGATCAAAAACCTAACCAAAACATGTCCGAATGACCTGAAATTTTGCACACACATCCCAAATGACATGACGGAGCTACTGCAACTTCCGGAATTCCAATCCGACCCTCGGATCAAAAACTCACTATCGGACTGGAAACTTCAAAAATTCAAACTTCGGCATTTCAAGCCTAAATGAGCTACGAGCCTCCAAAATACATTCCGAACACGCTCCCAACCCCGAAATCACCTAACGGAGCTAACGGAACCATCGGATTTCCATTCCGAGGTCGTCTTCACACTGTTCCGATTACGGACCATTTTTCAATTCTTAAGCTCTCATTTAGGGACTAAGTGTCCCAAAACACTCCGAATCCCAACACCGAACGTCCCGGCAAACCAAAATAGCAGAAATGAACTTAGGGGAAGCAGTTAATGGGGGATCGGGGCGTAAATTCCAAAAACGACCGGCCGGGTCGTTACATCCTCCTACACTTAAACATTCGTTCGTCCTCGAACGAGCATAGAGAGCATACCTGAAGAAGTGAAAAGATGAGGGTACTGGCTGCGCATATCCTGCTCGGTCTCCCAAGTCGCCTCCTCGGCCGGCTGACCCCGCCACTGGACCTTTACTGAAGCTATGTTCTTTGACCTCAACTTCCTGATCTGCCTGTCCAAAATAGCCACTGGCTCCTCAACATAGGATAGATCCTTGTCCAACTGGACTGAACTGAAATCTAACACGTGAGACGGATCACCGCGATACCTCCGGAGCATCGAAACATGAAATACCGGATGAACTCCGGCCAAGCTGGGAGGTAAGGCAAGCTCATAAGCAACCTCCCCAACTCGCCTCAAGATCTCAAAAGGGCCAATAAACCTCGGACTCAGCTTCCCTTTCTTTCCAAACCTCATGACGCCCTTCATAGGCGAGACCCGAAGCAGAACCCGCTCACCAACCATATATGAAACATCACGAACCTTCCTGTCCGCGTAACTCTTCTGTCTAGACTGGGCTGTACGGAGTCTATCCTGAATCGTCTTAACCTTCTCCAATGCATCCTGAACCAACTCTGTGCCCAATAGCCTGGCCTCACCCGGCTCAAACCAACCCACCGGAGATCTACACCTCCTGCCATATAAAGCCTCATACGGCGCCATCTGAATGCTGGACTGATAACTGTTGTTATAAGCAAACTCCGCCAATGGCAAGAAATGATCCCAAGACCCTCCAAACTCAATCACGCACGCACGGAGCATGTCCTCAAGAATCTGAATAGTGCGCTCGGACTGTCCGTCCGTCTGGGGGTGAAATGCTGTGCTCAACTCCACCCGAGTGCCTAACTCCTGCTGCACAGCTCTCCAGAACCGCGATGTAAACTGAGTACCTCTGTCCGAAATGATAGAAACTGGAATACCATGCAGACGGACGATCTCCCTGATATAAATCTCCGCCAAACGCTCCGATGAATAAGTGGTACACACAGGAATGAAATGAGCAGACTTGGTCAGCCGGTCCACAATAACCCAAATGGAATCAAACTTCTTCAAGGTCCGTGGAAGTCCCGACACGAAATCCATGGTGATGCGCTCCCACTTCCACTCCGGAATCTCTATCTGCTGAAGCAACCCACCCGGGCGCTGGTGCTCATACTTTACCTGCTGGCAGTTGAGGCATCTAGACACATAACCAACTATATCCTTCTTCATCCGCCTCCACCAGTAGTGCTGCCTCAGGTCCTGATACATCTTCGCGGCACCCGAATGGATGGAATACCGCGAACTATGCGCCTCTGCTAGAATCATCTCTCGAAGACCATCAACATTGGGCACACAAATCCGGCCCTGCATCCTCAATACTCCATCATCTCCAATGGTCACATCTCTGGCATCCCCACACTGGACCCTGTCCTGAAGGACAAGCAAATGAGGGTCATCATACTGCCGCTCCCTGATACGGTCAAATAGGGAAGACCGGGAAACCACACAGGCTAGAACCCGACTGGGCTCCGAAAGATCCAATCTCACGAACTGGCTGGCTAAGGCCTGAACATCCATCGCCATAGGCCTCTCTGAAGCTGGTAAATATGCCAAACTCCCCAAACTCTCCGCCCGGCGACTCAAGGCATCCGCCACCACATTGGCCTTGCCCGGGTGATATAGGATAGTGATGTCATAATCCTTCAGCAGCTCTAACCACCTCCTCTGACGCATATTGAGATCCTTTTGCTTGAGCAAGTGCTGTAAACTCCGATGATCAGTATAGATCTCGCAAGGCACTCCATATAAATAATGGCGCCAGATCTTCAAGGCATGAACAATGGCAACTAACTCAAGGTCGTGGACAGGGTAATTCTTTTCATGTACCCTCAACTGTCTGGACGCGTAGGCAATCACCCTAGCGTCCTGCATCAACACTGCTCCAAGGCCAACTCTCGAGGCGTCACAATAGACAGTATAAGACCCCGAACCGGTAGGCAACATCAAGATAGGGGTTGTAGTCAAAGTTGTCTTGAGCTTCTGAAAGCTCGCTTCACACTCTTCTGTCCATTGAAATGGGGCACCCTTCTGGGTCAATCTAGTCATAGGGGCAGCAATCGATGAAAACCCCTCCACGAAACGACGGTAGTAACCCGCCAAGCCAAGGAAACTGCGAATCTCAGTAGCTGAGGATGGCCTGGGCCAACTCTGCACGGCCTCTACCTTCCTCGGATCCACCCGAATACCCTCACTAGAAATCACATGGCCTAAGAATGCCACAGAACTCAGCCAAAACTCACATTTTGAGAATTTTGCATATAACTTTTTCTCCTTCAAGGTCTGTAGCACGGTCCTCAGATGCTGCTCATGATCTTCCCGACTCCGGGAATACACCAGAATATCATCAATAAAAACAATCACGAACGAGTCAAGATATGGCCTGAACATGACAAGGAACTCGTAATGGCCATATTGAGTCCTGAAGGCAGTCTTCGGGATATCTGGCTCCCGAATCTTCAACTGATGGTACCCTGAGCGCAAGTCAATCTTAGAAAACACCTGTGCGCCCTGAAGCTGGTCAAACAGATCGTCAACGCGAGGCAAAGGATAACGGTTCTTCACTGTAACCTTGTTAAACTGGCGGTAGTCAATACACATGCGCATAGAACCATCCTTTTTCTTCACAAACAAAACAGGAGCACCCCACGGTGAAACACTGGGTCGAATATAACCCTTACCAAGAAATTCCTGCAACTGATCCTTCAACTCCTTCAACTCAGGAGGAGCCATACGATAGGAGGAATGGAAATGGGCTGAGTGCCCAGCAACAGATCAATGCCAAAATCAATGTCCCTATTAGGCGGCATGCCTGGAAGATCAGCTGGAAATACATTGGGATAATCCCGTACCACTGGAACAGAATCAACAGAAGGGGTATCAACACTAACATCTCTCACATAAGCCAAATACGCGGCACATCCCTTCCCAACCATGTGCTGAGCTTTAAGAAAAGAGATAACTCTACTGGGAGTGTGATCTAAAGTACCACTCCACTCAACACGCGGAATACCTGGCATAGCCAACGTCACGGTCTTGGCGTGACAATCAAGAATAGCAAAATGGGGCGACAACCAGTCCATGCCCAAAATAATGTCAAAATCCACCATACCGAGTAATAATAAGTCTGCTCTGGTCTCAAAACCACGAATAGTAACCAAACATGACCGATAAACGCGGTCCACAACAAGAGAATCTCCCACAGGAGTAGAAACATAAACGGGGGCACTCAAAGAATCCCGAGGCACACCCAAATGAAGAGCAAAGTAAGAAGACACATAATAGTAAGTAGAGCCCGGATCGAATAGAACCGATGCCTCTCTGTGACAAACCAGAATAATACCTGTAATGACGGAGTCGGAGGCAACAGCCTCAGTACGAGCAGGAATAGCATAATATCTGGCCGGCCCCTCTCTCGAGGGCGACCTCTATCTCCCCGACCTCCGCCCCTAGCCGGCTGGGCAGGTGGGGTAGCTGCTGGAGTTGTGATCATGGCCTGAGAACTCTGAGGAGCACGCTGCGGCTGAGCAGTCTGTGAAGATGCACCCCTACCAAGTCTGGGGCAGTCCCTAACCATGTGGCGTGTATCACCACACTCAAAACAAGCTCTGGGAGGACGCGATGGGGAATAATCTCGGGAACCTGCTCAACCTGCACTCGCTGCTCAGGAGTGCGGACGGCGGGAGTCTGTGCTCCTCCCCCGGCCTGGGATGTGGCTGCAGCAAGGGGAAGCAACCCCGCCTGAGCCAAGGTGGTGTACATGCTCATGAACTGAGCCAAAGTCTCCTGGAGCGCTGGAGTAGTAGTGGCAGTAGTAGGTGTGCCAGGTGCCTGGGCTCCGGCTGGATCTGCTGGTGGTACCTCGGCGGCAGCTCGTGCAGGTGCTCTGGCTACACCACGTGCGCGTCCTCGACCTCTCCCCCGGCCCCGGCCTCGGACGGCTGCAGTAGGGGGCGCGGGTGCCTGATCATCTCGAGTGGCACGTGTCCTCACCATCTGTGAGAGAATAGAAGTCAGAAGTTTAGAATTGATGTCAAAATATTGCACGACAAGGAATTCAAATGAAACGAAGATTTTTCCTAAACGGTTACATACCCCCTCGTAGATAAGTACAGACGTCTCCGTACCGATCAACGAGATTCTAATAAACCGGCCTGTGTTCCGTGACTCCTATGAACCTAGAGCTCTGATACCAACTTTTCACGACCCTAGTTCACCAACCGTGAACATGTCATGACGGCGACTGGTCCCCATGACCAGGTAAGCCTAACATTTGCGGAAATATAATAATTGCGGATAGTAGAGAAAATCAAATCAAATATCTAAAAGAAACTGTACTGAATGCCGCTTGGCAAGTACAACTCAATATCACAAGTCTAAACAATTCCCAAAACCCAGAAACTCACGGGCAACACAGGCTACAGAAGTGTATAGTAAAGGTTCCAAACTCCAGAATTTCTAACAACCGAAAGAAGGAAAACTAGGTACTAAAGATAGAATAAGAGGGAGAGTCGTCGGTCTGCGGACACAGCAGATCTACCTCGAAGTCTCCGTAGTCCTCCTGCCTCACTGATAGTGCGCCTGAGTAGAGGTACCTGGATGATCTGCACATGAAAAACATGTGCAGGAAGGGCATGAGTACACCACAACGATACTCAGTAAGTGCCAAGCCTAACCTCGGTTGGGTAGTGACGAGGAAGGTCAGGGCCATACTGAGACAAAATATAGTAATAACAGTAATTAACAGTATGATAATCTGCCAGAAATAATAAAGACAGCAGTGAAATAAGATAGGTTAACCAAGGCAATAGCAAATACACAAGAACGGAACAACCACAGAATAAGTACAGCTCAATACCAATGGTAACAATAAGGATCTCCCAGGATACCGTCCTGTAGTACTTTTCTCAACTGCGCAGTGGATCTCCCGAGATACCGTCCCGTAGTCCATCATATGTGTATATCCGAAGGATCTCCCGGGATACCGTCCCGTAGTCCAACTATCAATGTGCAGGGGGATCTATCGGGAATCTAACCCACAGTCCCAAAGTAAAAGTGCAGGAGGATCTACCGGGAATCGAACCCGTAGTCCCAAAGTAAACAAACAAGGGGGGAGCTACCGGAATCCCACATCCGTAGTCCCAATGTAAATGCGCAACCACAACCAGAAGATATTCAGAAATGAAGTACAAAAGACAAACATCAGGTAGTACTAGCCTAGCATGCTTCACGTAGTACAGTCAAGGCAACTTAAACAATTAGGCAAGTTAAATCAACTAAACATGCTTTTCTAATCTAACACAGGTTATAACTACAAGTAGAATAAAGCAAATATGAAAGGAACTCAATCTCAATATCTTAAGAAAACCGGATTTTTCAACAATTAGCTCAAGTACGCGCTCGTCACCTCACGTACAAGGCACTCAATTACCACATATCATATCCTAAGGGGAAAGGTCCCCCACACAAGGTTAGACAAGCCACTTAATCGGCACCAAAATCAACTCGAAATCACACTTTTGCCACGAGTATCCGACTCCAAATGGTCCAAATCTATTCAATTCAATTACTTATCGTAAGTAATATTGCAAACAACTGATCCCACTATTAAATTTAAAGCTAGGACGCGAAAATAGGTAAAATGACAAAAACGTCCCTCAGACCAACGTCTCGGAATCGAATAATTATTACATTTTCAAAACCCTCGTACTCTCACGAGTCTAACCATATAAAAATCTCCCAAATCGGAGGTGAATTGCCCACTCAAAACTCAATAATTAGGTCTATGAAGTTTCTTCCATTTTCCCAAATTTTGACCTTGAATTCGAATTCTAATGGTGGATTTAACTATATAATGATGAAATATAACAAGAAGGGACCAAAGAAACGTTACCCAGTGATCTTCACTTCAACTCCCACTCAGAATCGCCTTAAACCGAGCTCTCAATCGATTTTTATAACTTATGAACTCAAACCCTCGAAATTTCTATTTCTTCCCAGGGATTTCCGCTTCTGCGGACAAGGGACCGCTTCTGCGGTCCCGCTTATGCGGAAAGTGAGCCGCTTCTGCGACTCTCACTAAACAACCACATCCGCTTCTGCGGTCTAGTCAACCGCTTATGCGGTTCCGCTTATGCGGATTATCCACCGCTTCTGCGGTTCCAACCAAAAGCCAAACGGACGCATCTGCGGCTATTTTCTCGCAGATGCGAGGCCGCTCCTGCGGAATTTCCTCCGCATCTGCGATGCCTGGAAACTCTGCCCCAAACCGCTTCTGCGATGATCCATCCGCTTATGCGGCTCCGCTTCTGCGGTTCCCAAGCTGCAGAAGCAAAAATACCAGAAGATGAAAAGAACCAACTGCTGCAACACTTCAAAAATCTCCCCGTTAACCACCCGAAATCATCCCGAGGCCCCCGGGACCTCAACCAAAAGCACCAATACCACCTAATACCTTATTCAAACACTTACCAATCCTTAAAACACCTAAAACAACACTGGAAGTCCGATTAAATCAAAGATTCAAGCGTAAGAACTTCAAATTCCAACAAAACACACTTTCGATCAAAAACCAAACAAAACCTCGCCCGAATGACCTGAAATTTTGCACACACATCCCCAATGACATGACGGAGCTACTGCAACTTCCGGAATTCCAATCCTACCCTCGGATCAAAAACTCACTATCGGACCGGAAACTTCAAAAATTCAAACTTCGGCATTTCAAGCCTAAATGAGCTACGAGCCTCCAAAATACATTCCAAACACGCTCCCAACCCCGAAATCACCTAACGGAGCTAACGGAACCATCAGATTTCCATTCCGAGGTCGTCTTCACACTGTTCCAATTACGGACCATTTTTCAATTCTTAAGCTCTCATTTAGGGACTAAGTGTCCCAAAACACTCCGAATCCCAACACCGAATGTCCCGGCAAACCAAAATAGCAGAAATGAACTTGGGGGAAGCAGTTAATGGGGGATCGGGGCGTAAATTCTAAAAACGACTGGCCGGGTCGTTACATTTGTCATATTGGATTGTGAAGTGGATTTCGAAGGGCCCATTTTTCTTGGGAGACCTTTCCAAGCTACGGGGAAGGCTTTGGTTGATGTTGAAGCAGGTGAATTGACATTTCGAGTGGGAGATGAAAAGGTGGTATTTCATATTTGCAAATCAATGAGGCAACCCAACAGCACGGAAGTATGTTCACTTATAGACATTGTCACATCTGTGATAGTGGATGACACAAGTTCCATGATGAATGTTGAAGACCCCCTTGAGGCCGTACTTCTTGGCATGGATGTGGAAGATGATGCTAGTAGGGTGGAGTGCGTGAATGCATTGCATGGTATGGGTTCATATTCATATGAGCCTAGGAAGTTATCTTTGGATCTTGAAAACCGCAAAACTCCACCAAGTAAACCATCCATTGAGGAGCCACCGGTGTTGGAGTTGAAACCACTTCCTCCACACCTCAGGTATGAATTCTTGGGCTCTAATTCTACTCTTCCAGTTATTCTTTCTTCTTGCCTTACTAACTTGCAGGTTGAGGCCACTTTGGAGGTGCTTCAAAAACGGAAAAGGGCAATAGGATGGACTTTGGCGGACATTAGGGAAATAAGCCCCGCATTTTGCATGCATAAGATCATCTTGGAGGAGGATGCAAGGCCATCTCTTGAACATCAAAGGAGACTCAACGAGGCAATGCAAGAAGTGGTAAAGAAAGAGGTTATCAAGTGGCTTGAGGCCGGTGTGGTTTATCCAATCTCTAACAGTTCGTAGACTTCTCCAGTCCAATGTGTGCCAAAGAAAGGAGGGATGACGGTGGTTCCCAATGACAACAATGAGCTTATTCCCACTCGAACCATTACTGGGTAGAGAGTTTGTATGGACTACCGGAAGCTCAACAAGGTGACCCGCAAGGATTATTTTCCCTTGCCATTCCTCGACCAAATGCTTGATCGTCTCGCGCGGAGAGCATTCTATTGTTTCTTGGATGGGTACTCGGGCTACAATCAAATTTTAATAGCCCCGGAGGACCAAGAGAAGACTACTTTTACATGCCCCTATGGAACATTTGCTTTCTCCCGTATGCCGTTCGGATTGTGCAATGCTCCGGCGACCTTCCAACGATGCATGATGGCTATTTTCACCGATATGGTGGAAGACATATTGGAGGTCTTTATGGATGACTTTAGTGTGGTTGGTGACTCTTTTGATGCATGTTTGGTGAATCTGGATAGAGTTTTGGCTCGCTGTGAAGAAACTAACCTAGTTCTCAATTGGGAGAAATGCCATTTTATGGTGGAAGAAGGTGTAGTGCTGGGCCACAAGATTTCAAACAATGGGATTGAGGTTGATAAGGCAAAAATCGAGGTGATTTCTAGACTCTCTCCCCCTACTTCTGTCAAAGGGGTGAGGAGTTTTCTTGGTCACGCCGGGTTCTACCGGCGGTTTATCAAAGACTTCTCGAAGGTTGTGAATCCATTGTGCAAGCTACTAGAGAAATATGCCAAGTTCGTTTTTGATGAAAAATGCATGGAGGCTTTTGAGCTCTTAAAACACAAGTTGACCACTAGCCCTATTATAACCGCGCCTAATTGGAGTTTGCCCTTTCAATTGATGTGTGATGCTAGTGATGTTGCATTGAGGGCGGTGTTGGGTCAACGGGTTAACAAGATGTTCCATCCCGTGTATTATGCAAGTAAGACTATGAATGAGGCTCAATGGAACTACACGGTGACGGAGAAGGAGCTATTAGCCATTGCATTTGCCATGGAGAAATTTTGGCCCTATCTTATGGGGCCAAGGTGATTGTGCACACGGACCACGCAGCCCTTCGATATCAAATGACCAAAAAGGATTCCAAAGCAAAATTGATGAGATGGGTGTTGCTTCTTCAAGAATTTGACTTAGAGATAGTGGATCGGAGGGGAAGTGAGAACCAAGCTGTGGACCATTTGTCCCGGATAGAGGAAGAAGGGAGGCCATGTGACAGTCTCGTGATAAATGATGCATTCCCCGACGAGCAACTTCTTTCTGTGTCAATGTGCGACATGCCATGGTTTGCGGACATCGCCAACTTCATTGTGACTTGAACCGCCCCGTCTGAGCTCTCTTCCAACCAAAAGAAGAAACTCAAACGCGATAGTTTGGATTTTTATTGGGATGATCCGTACTTGTTCAAAATTTGCACGGATGGAGTAATAAGAAGATGTGTCCCGGAAGGTGAACAGTTGAGCATATTGGAGGCTTGTCACTCCTCTTCCTATGGTGGCCATCACGGAGGGGTGAGGACGACTTCAAAGGTTTTGAGTTGCGGTTTCAATTGGCCAACGTTGTTTAAAGATGCTAATGATTTGGTGAAGAGATGTGATGCATGCCAAAGGGCCGGCGGAATTTCAAAAAGGGATGAGATGCCTCTCAACACGATTCTCGAGGTGGATATTTTTGATGTTTAGGGCATCGATTTCATGGGTCCGTTCGTGAGCTCTTGTGGTAACACTTATATTCTCGTGGCGGTAGATTATGTCTCAAAGTGGGTGGAAGCCGTGGCTTTACCCAACAATGAAGCCCGAAGTGTAGTAGCATTCTTGTAAAAGAGTATCTTCACAAGGTTTGGTACCCCTCGTGCTATCATTAGTGATGGAGGGTCTCACTTTTGCAACAAGGCTTTGATTCATTGCTTGCTAAGTATGGTGTAAATCACAAAGTGAGCACTCCCTATCATCCTCAAGCCAATGGTCAAGTGGAAGTGTCCAACCGAGAAATAAAGAGTATCTTGTCCAAGACGGTAAATGCTAATAGGATCGATTGGTCGAAGAAATTGGATGATGCTCTTTGGGCTTATCGGACGGCTTACAAGACCCCAACTGGTATGTCTCCGTATCGGTTGGTGTTTGGTAAAGCTTGTCATCTTCCGATGGAATTGGAACACAAGGCTATGTGGGCTTTGAGAAAGTTGAACTTGGAATGGGATTTTGTCGCAAATCTCCGGGTTGAGCAATTAAATGAGCTTGATGAGTTTAGATTTCATGCCTACTCCAGCTCGTCCTTGTATAAGGACAAGATGAAGTACCTTCACGACAAATATGCTCGGGGAAAGGAATTCAAGGTTGGTGATATGGTTATTCTTTTCAACTCCCGATTGAGGTTATTTCCCGGGAAGCTCAAGTCTAAGTGGAGTGGCCCTTTTGAAGTGGTATGTGTGACTCCTTTTGGTGCTCTTGATCTCAAGAACAAGAATGGTGAAATATTCCGGGTCAATGGACATCGTGTCAAGCACTATTTGGGAAAGATTGATGATAGCCACGTGGTGGCACTTATTCATTTGAAGTGATATGATGGTAACATGCGTCGTGTCGCGACGTTCAATCAGGCACTTCTTGGGAGGCAACCCATGTCTTTTTCTTTCTCTTTGATTTTCTTTGTAGATTAGGATTTTTGAGCTAATTGTTTGTGAGATGTTGCAGGGATTGTATTGAAGCATTGCAAAACAAAGTAAAAAAAAAAAATGCACAGTCGGCAGAAGTTGCCAGTGCGGCCGCGGTGGGATTTGTGCGGTCCGCACCGGCATAAGCTGAAGATGCAGGGTCTCTGAAGTTTGCAAACGCGGCCGCGGTCATATTTCTGCGGCCCGTGTTGGTCTTGCGCGGCCGCGTCCCAATTTGTGCGGTCTGCCTGGGCTACTTCCTGCAAAGGTTTCAAAATTAAACCCAGCGCGGTCCGCGGTCATTTTTATGCGGCCGCGCTGGTGGGTGAGTATGGGGCCCCACATTTCTCTATAAATAGGACCCTTAGGCCTCATTTTACATTTTTTGCACTCTGAACTCCTGAACCCTAATTTTTCACTGTTCATCTGAGATTTTCTTGTGTGTTGCATCAAGTGCTTTGATTCTTCTTATTCCCGGTAACAATTCTTGCAATTATCCTTAATTAGTGTTTATTTTTTATTTTTTACTATTTCCCAGTAGTGTAACTTCTTGTTCTTTTATTTTCTTTCTTGAACTCAATTATTAGGTTAGTTTAAATGTTGTTTTTGGATGCTGGGTATGAATTCCATGTTGGGTAATTGAGTAGGGACAACTAGGATTCACGAACTTGAACGAAAATGGACTATTTTGTAAAACCCTAACTCAGTGCCTATCTTTGCCTCAGCGCAGGCCGCGTTCATTTTGTCGCGGTCCGCGTTGGCCCAGTACTTGTGAAGCTTTCTCCAGCGTGGCTGCGTTCCTAATTGTGCGGTCCGCGATGGCCCAACGCTGCCGCGCCCCCATTTTACGCAGGCCGCGTTGGGGAGATTCAGAGAGGTGTCAATTTTGAGGGTAGTTCAGTGCGCCCCGCGGTCGTTTCCACGCGGCCCGCAGTGCCTCCCACGCGGCCGCGTTCGTAATTGTGCGGTCCGCGCTGCCCTGTTTTGCACTGTGTTCTGCAGCTTTTCAACCTGATATTGTGCAATTATTTTCATCAACTTATACACTGCCAGTTCTTCAACTAACAAAGTTAGACATGCTTGTTTTTAGGAAATGGTTAAACTAAGAGGTGGAGGTGGAAAACAACCCGGACGAGGTGAACCCTCCCGGGGAGGAAAAGGGAAACAAACAAAACTCACTCCCCGACCAAAATTGAAAACAAGAAAACAAGTGGTAGTGAGTGATGACGACCAGTCGGGGAGTGAGTATCTTCCTTCTCAGGAGCTCTCAGCGCACTCGGGGCAAGCCCCCTCAGTCCCAGCCCCGCCTACAGCCCAAGCTCCACAAAGTGTTCAGTCTGAGTCGTCTGATGGCTCAGCAGCGGGCAGCGGCGAATACTCCACCTCCCCCACAGCTTCAGTATCTGGGGAGAGTGTAGCAGGGGGGACTCATAGTGATGAGGAGGTTCCGGATAGTGGGGTGCCTCAGGTTGGTGGAATCGAACGCACAAGAAAAGTGGAGGTTTGGGAAGACCGGTTTGTTAGCCAGGTGGCTTTCCACAAATTCAGGGAACTGTGGCCTAAACGGAAGCTGATCACAGAAAGAAGTATAATCACCCGAGATCTCTTGCCCTTTCTCCCTAATGTACACAGGCAGTTTCATACCAGAGTAGGATGGGAGCATTTTTGTGATGACTTGATAGATGCCAACGAGCACATGGTAAAGGAGTTTTATTGCAATGTAGCCCACACCAAAAAGGGCTCAATTGCGACCAAAGTGCTGACAAAAACATAGTATTTTCTGGGAGAGGTTTCAATGAATATTTGGGTTTTGATGATGAAGACGAAACTCAATACAATGAGAAGTTGGCAATGAAGGAGGAGGTTCGCCCATGGTTGGCTGAGCATTTGGCTTATCCGGTTACTATTCCGGATTGGATACAGGCAGGGGTGAAAATCTTGAGGAAGAATTTGAATTTCGAAGCTAGAGGGTGGCTTACATTTGCGTGCAACAGGCTTGACCCCACTTCCCATGACCAGACTATCCCTCTTCCTCGTGCTGTGCTGATTGCCTCTATCATGGCGGGTTTCCCTATTAATGTGGGGAATGTGATGAACAGGGCGATCACCTCAGTGGGAGTTGAGAGTATTGGGAACTATCCATTTCCCAACACTCTCAGCATGTATTTCCGGGATGCGAAGGTGAAGAAGAAGCCTTATGATGTGAAAGTTCGCCCCGTGTCCCCGTTCTCATGGTTCAGCATTCAGGGGCCTGACAACCCAAAGGACAAGAAGCACAAGGCATCCACCTCTACCCCGATTGGCCAGTCTGAGGAGCCAGTTGCGGTAGAGTCTGCTGTGGAGCCTTTTACTGAGCTTCCCTCCATCCCAGCTGCCACAATTATTGCTGATGTGCCCTCCTCTTCTGCGGGTCCTAGTTCTTCAACTGGCCCGTCAGTCCCCGCTTCCCGGACCAACCCTCTCATAGCCCATCAGTTAGCAAAGACCTTGGCCAGTTTGAACAACTGGATGTCAGCTGCGACATCCAAGTTGTCAACATTGGCTACTTCAGATGAGGCCCAGTCAGCACCAGCCGCTGCTGAGATTCCTCAGTCTATTGAGGAAACATTAAAGAAGCTCCTGGCCAACCAAGAGAAGATTATGGAGACTCAGGCCACCTTGACTAAGGTGGTAGATTCACATGGAAAAGCTCTGAAAGAGCTTGCCAAGGAGCATAAAAAAATGAGAAAGTCAAGGGCGTCCAAGGAGTCGGTGAAGGCACTTAGGGCGGATGTGGACAAGCTATTGGCAGATCAAATACCTTTAGACTTGCTATTTGAGGATCCAGCTCCTCCAGCAGCAGCACCAGAGCCACAGCAGGGGCAGGCATCCCAGCCTCCAAGGAAGAAGAGGAACCTTCCCAGTGCAGAGGGTGTAGTGATTGAGCTTGCGGAGACTCAGGGGATTCCCTCCAGTGATGCACCCACTATTCAGCCGGTCTAGGAGCAGGCCACTATCCCAGCAGCAGAGCAGCAGCAGGCAAGGGACCAGTCTGAGGTTCCTGCCCATACAGGGGATCAGGGGACCACTGAGGTTCCCGCCCATACAGGGGATCAGGGGACCACTGAGGATCCTATGCAGACGGATCTAGACTAGGGAGCTCTTCTATATTCTTTCACTGATATTTTGTACTTATTTGTGTAGTTGGCATTGGGGACAATGCCAGCTCTTATTCGTGGGGGTGCGCCCTATATTTTTTGGATTATCTGGATGATTGTACATATTAGACTTTCACTTTATGTTCTGTTTATTTGATTTCCTAGTTGGTCTGTATATAACTTTACATTTTAGCTACTTTTATCGTACTTTTTCTTATCTTTTGGTCTGTATATAAAGTTACATTCGGTATATTTTCATCCCTCATTGTATATTCTATTCCCCTATTGTATATATTCATTATGTTTTTCTATTTTCGCAAAAAATTTTCGTTTTTAGCTTCGTAGATAGGCTCGTAGCCTTTTGTTTTGTTTTTGGCGTTTTCAATAAACCCTTGTTTTTCTTAATGCCACGGTTCTTTCCAAGGGTGGAGTATAGTGCGAACCGGGTGGCTCTTCCCAATGATAGATGGCGTGACAACCTTCTTAAGGGTTTGAGTCCGTTTTTGATTTTTCTTTTGTTTTGTTATTTCGCAGTTAAGGGTACCTCAGGCAAAGCTTCACTTGGGCCTAACACATTTGCCTCCGATCCCATGATCAAAGACATAATGTTGTGTTAGGATGGTGAAAGTCGTGGCCTTGAGACTCTTGTGTTGACCAAACAATCATCATGTGGTCTTTTTGGACCATTGTGCGCTTGAATCATAACTGAGGTCGTTGTGGGCCCTCGACTCGATGTCTTTAGCAATCCCCTAGTACGTGTGGTGAGAAATCGAATTGTGAGTCCAAGTCCCGAGCCAATGGTTTAGAACTTGCCCTGAATGTTTGTTGAGGCGAAATCCTAGGTGAAATTTGACTTGAGAAGTGATTGTAGGCTCTCCTTGATCCCAATGTTTAGTAAAACAATTCAATGGCCTACCAATGAAATGATCCCTAGTTAACCCTTTCGAGCCTTGAACCTTTTTCTTTCAAGAACCAATGTTCCAAGCCTATACCCGTTCTAAAAGATACCCTCTCTTGACACCCAAATCTTCCCTTGAGTAATGGCAACTGTCTAAGTTTGGGGGAGGAGAGACAAGAAAGGAAGCAATAGTGGTAAAAGGTACGAAAGCAAAAAGAAAAAGGGAAGCACTGAAAAAGAAAAAGAAAAAAAAAAGAAAGAACAATGCGAAAAAAAAGAATAAAAAGGGGATACAAGGGAAACAAAAGTGAAAAAAGGCTAGAAGAAAGTAGAAAAAGGAGAAATGAATTGAATTGCATAAGAAAGAGTGACAATGCGTCCCTCTAACCCCTTGAAAAGAAGTGAAATGCTCAAATGAGTCAAGAAAGTGTGCCAAAATGAATCAAAGGAAGTGCTTAAGGGAAGATTGAACCCATTTTAACTAAAACATGTCCTATCCTTACCCAAAAGCCTTCACAATGACTCCACAAAAGCCCTATATGATCTTGAGTTGAAGGAAACCTACATTAGTGGATACTTACATAAGGGGCAAGCATATGGTACCTAGAGCCGGACTTGTGACATTCTTCTTGAGAGAGATGAGTGAAAGTCCATCAACCTCGGTTTATGTGTCAATACTCTAAAAAGGTGAGGTTCGCTTAGGGAGTGTTGAGGATGTGTGAGTTTGGGTTCCACAATGACTAAGGTATTTGAGAAAAGTTCTTTGATGAAATGTGTCAACCCTTGATGCTCTTGTGTCACACTTGATCCATAGTTTTCAAAGTTTAAAATGTGTTAATGATGCATTCGTATTGAGGGCAATTGTTAGTCCCAATTGATGCTTGTTGAGGTTACTTTAGGATAGCTGGAATCACTTGGATGTTCCTTTATGGGGTGTGTTTTATTTTGTTTGCTTGAGGACAAGCAAAGGTTTAAGTTTGGGGGAGTTGATAAGTAGGATTTTAACGTGTTTTATGCCCCTACTTGCCTATGCTTTGAGTATAATTTGATACAAAATAATCCCAAAATGCTCACAGGTTGTGCTTGATTGCAGGTTTGAGCGACAAAGTGACTGAATTGTCAAAGATCAGCTCAAAACAGAGTGAAACCTGCTCAAGCATCAAAGGCCAAGAAAAGTGAAGGAAAAAGATCCTAGTGCGGACCGCACAAAAGTGCACGCGGCCGCACTAGGAGATTCAGAGAAGTGCTAATTCAGGACTCTCACAACGCGGCCGCGGTTGGATTTACGCGGCCCGCGTTCAGCTCACGCGGCCGCGCCACATTTTCACGCGGTCCGCGTGAAGAGATTCAGAGAGATGAAATTGGGGGACCAAAGCAAGCCACGCGGCCGCGGTCACTTTCACGCGGTCCGCGCCAGATCTCACGCGGCCGCGCTACCTTTTGCGCGGCCCGCTATCCTCAACTTCAGAGAGCCAATCTTCAAGATTTCAAGAGCCCACGCGGCCGCGCTACCTTTTTGCGCGGCCCGCGCTGACCCCGCAGGGGTATTTTTGTCTAAGTTTTTCAGCTACTATAAATAGATCTTTTTTCCATTTTTAGGTTAAGTTTTGTATACCGAAGGCTGCTGAGCTCGTGAGAACATTGGGTTTAGCCATTTTTGGCATTTTTAACCTCTAATTTTGTATTTCTTCCTTATTAATCAATTATTATGTTTGCTTCTTCATCTATTTCTTTAATTTTTGCATCTAGCATGAGTAGCTAAACTCACTAGCTAGGGTTGTGGCTCAACCCTAGTGTGGGTAATTAATGGGTGTTGCAATCTAAGGCTAGATTGATATTGGGTGTTTGCTATTTGGGTTAATTTTAGGTTTTCATTAAGGATTGGTGGTTGCAAACACTGATTCTAGCTTGGTGGGTTTGACTCTTCTTGAGAAAGAAAGTCTAAGACCCCAAAATTGACCCAACAAGAAATTGGGATGGACCCATGAGAAATGGTAGTCCCAATTAACGGGTTAAACCTCGAGAGAGTAATTACCCCACTTGAACCCTAGTTGCTTGGTCAAATTGTCCTACCCAATTGGTCTCGAGAGAGTCAATTGGGCAAAATCACTCTCTCTACCGAGAGGTGTGAGAGTGGGTACAATTGAGCAACGGTTATAGTATAACCCCCAAATAAGTCAATTTACCCTTAGTATCATCTACCCGTTAATTAGCCACCTAGGTAATGCCACGACCCTAGTGCCTTTCTCTATATCAATTAAAACTTAGCAATATCTCCATAGCATAATTTAACTTCAAATTTTAGTCTTAAAGTAGAAGATATAAAAATCAAAACCAAAAATGTTAGAAGTGATATTAGAAGCACAACTACAATTCTAAACTAAGCAGATAATATAACTCCCTCTCTAGCTCCCTGTGGAAAATTGATCCCGATCCACTATCGGGTAAAAGCTGTTGCGACCCTCTCTTCCTACCTTAGTATAGTGTTGAGTCGGCAGCGATCACTGCCCTAGCTACTGTGCGGGCTGCACCCCTGCCCCTTCCACGGCCTCTACCGTGACCTCGCCCTCTCGCGGCTCCAACTGGTAGTACTGGTGGCTGTCCGTCCTGACCGGTAGCGAGTGTCCTCAACATCCGTGAGAGAATAGAATAACACAAGTTCAGTTACCATAATCAATAGGTTCGCATGATAAGAATTCAAGTGTGAAGTTTCCTAAGGGTCTGCAGCCTCTAGAAGATAAGTACAGACGTCTCCATACCGATCCGCAAGACTCTACTAAACCCGCTAGTGACTCGTAAGACCTATGTTACCTTGGATCTGATACCAACTTGCCACGACCAAAAACTAAATCCTGACGTGATGGTGCCTAACGTGGTACTAGGTGTCACACCTCCTTTTTTACACACCCAAAGGTGATATAAGGGAGTTTTTCCGATTTAAGTAACATTATTCGAAATGAGATTATTTATTCAATTTTTTATTCTGAGTCGCCACTTGGGATGGATTGTTTCTGGTGTCCCAAGTTACCGGTTTATTTCAAATCCCAAATCGAGGAAAATTTTGACTTTCCTTTTGAAGTCTGCGAACCAGAAATTCTGAATAAGGAATTCTGTTAACCCGAGGGAAGGCGTTAGGCACCCCCGGATTCCGTGGTTCTAGCACGGTCGCTTAAACTATCATAATTGGCCTATTATCTAATTTTAATACATGTTTTAGCCTATGGTATAATTTTAAACTATTAACCGCTTTTAATTAATTTTAAGAAGATTTCAACGTCATCTAAAATGCGTCTTTGGACCACGCCACATAAAATGCACCCGCAGTCCGAGACACATTTTATTTAATGTTGTTGAGATTTGAATTTGGGTCACATAAAATGCACACCCGAGTTTAGGAAGGTAATTTTTAAAAATAGCGCGCCTAAAGCAACTACGCATTTTCAAGTTTGCGAGGGCCATGGAAATTCAACTAAATGGCACGCCTCCATTTCTAAGGATTAAAACAGTAATTAAGTGAGGGCCATGCATTTTGAGATTTTATTTGGCACAGAACAC
Source organism: Nicotiana attenuata (assembly GCF_001879085.1). Taxonomy (NCBI): domain Eukaryota; kingdom Viridiplantae; phylum Streptophyta; class Magnoliopsida; order Solanales; family Solanaceae; genus Nicotiana; species Nicotiana attenuata. The sequence continues at coordinate 20,589 of NW_017672492.1, forward strand.
TTCGATTCCAATTTTAAAAGGAAATTCAAACTAATTTTCTGAGGGCCATAAGCTATATTCTATTTAATATGGCAAACCTCACCTCTAAACGTCTAAAATTCCTAATTAAGGTTACGAGGGCCGTAACTAATTTTGTTATTTAATATGGCTCACCTCAATTATTAAAGGAGTCTAGTTGATTAACTAAAGACCTAAAGTGATTTGAATTCAATCTAGGCAAACATATAACCTAACCTTAAGAATCAATAAAATGGAACAACGTTTGGTTAAACGTAAAACCCAATAAAAGCAGGCCCAAATCAACATTCTGTCATTTTTGCACATCGAAAACAGAAGGGCTAGACTTAAATGAAATCTGTAGCGCGTCAAAAAAGACACTGGGCCAACGCTAAAGGCCCGGTTGCAAGATTCAGCACTAAATCACGCATAAGAACTTAGAATTGTATACAATCCAATAAATGTCAATCAGCTAAAACTATATGAAACACATGATTAAACTAACATTTTTTGTTTCTTTGATTATTTAAACGTAGAGCAACTAAAACTGCATTTCTAATCATGTATGCACTTTGGGCCCAAGTCTGCCTTAGACTCACAAGGCCACATCACAAGGAAAATAAACGTTGGGCCAAAAAGAGCCCAGACCAGATTTCAAGGTCAATTGCAGGAGGTTTAGGACTCAAGATCGAGTCTTCTCAGAAGCAAACAACATATGTCTAAACCTTTCCTTCATAGCAATAAACCAGGCTTCAAATTACAATGTTTAAAATCTTATTTCACAAGATATCAAACATTAAACTGACTGAGGACAAAATCTAAACAAAACTAATAGGCAAATCAACTATCCTCAACGTGAGTTTATGATCACATTTCTAAGGACAACCAAATCTTGAAACAAACGCATCAGAATGCTTTTAGATAACAGACTACACATTATTCACTTCGTCACTAACCTATACTTGTCATGATGACTGGTTCTACATGAGATTATTACCAAGCAATGTAAAACTGAAATGTATAGTCGAAACTAAAGAAGAACTGAACAAACATACCTTTTGACTGAGTATTTTATCCACACCATACAACAAAGAGATAGAACTGAATTCATAAAAGAAACTGAAAACATGTTTTGAACTCTACTTTTCCATTTCATTCTTCAAGTCAAGCCATCACATAAGGTAAGATTCAGAGATCATGCACCTGGAAATTACAAATGAAATAAAGAAGTGAGGGTTCAGCATAAATCAGCGGCAGAAAGCTCAACCCAAAAGGAAGCAAAAACAGAGTCAGCTAAAAATCCAGCAATGGAACAGTGTTCCCCCAGCAAAAATCCAAACCCAAGCTTTTAAATATCCACCATTCAATCCATTTCAAACCAGAATGTAAAACTGTGAAATTTTAGTGGTTTTGAACTAGACTATGAGGATCAGAGGGACAAAACCAAGCAGAGTTTTCTATAGTTTACACCAAAGAAACTGAAGGGAATTTGACATTATTTCAGAATTTTTTTCAAAGAGAGCAGCCGTTTCAATTTTGCAGAATTTTATCTCTTAAAATCTGCCTTGATCTTGAAGAAAAGGATGCCTTTATAGGCAAGATACTAGGGCAGCCTAAAGAAATCAGATTTTGCATTTAGACCCTTTTGGAATATTGGTTTTTTGCTTAGAAATCCTTAGTGTAAAGATCAATAATTTCAGATTAGTCCCCACCCCAGCTTCCTAGAAGCTTCCCTAGTCTGTTATTCAAAGATTCCTCTACCTAGAGTTCCTAAATTATCCCCCTTAAGCCCCTGTTATTACCCCTGAGGCCAGGCAGAACATGGGTCAAATTGACCCAATTTAATGGGTCTGTAAAGACCCAATTCAACTCCTTTTTGGGCTCTCTGATCTCACAATTCAAATCAAACCTTGGTCAAATGATCATATTTTAATAGGCTAGTCAACATTTCCCAAAAGACCAAAAGACTGTTAAAATGAAACCCAAACAAAGAAAAGAGTAAACGGACTAATTAACTAAATACATAAACTAAATTGTCATTAAGCTAATCAAGCAAACAGAAAAATGAAAGAAATGTGAACATATAATGAAGAAAGGAAGAGAGGAGACAGGAACAGCCATGCAAGTGAACTGAATCAAAGAAGGAAAAGAAAAATGCAAGAAAAGAGAAAGGAAAAGGCTGAATAGTACCTACACTGACTGGACGAACACAATCTGGAATTCAACCCCTCGAACCTTTTGATGCCGAAATGGGCTTTAATCATGTGTTCTCAAGTGAAAACACATGAATAAAGCCTATTTTGACTCCAAATCTTCAAGAGGCTTCTGATTTATGCTTTCGGGATTTAGGGTTCGAATCTTTGATTTAAGATTCGAGAAGTTCAAGGAAGATTCGAGTGAAACCAATTGTAGATTAGGTATGAGAGGGTCATGGGGGTTACGAGGTGTTGTTTTGGGGTGGTTTGGAGGTGGCGCCGCCAGCCTGAGACGGTGGGGAAATGAGGCGGCTTCTAGGGTTTTTCTAGTTTGTTCTCTGAGGAGGTTAAGTGAGGGAGACGACTGAAAGTGGAGGGGGGGGGGGATACATTCGGACAGTTAAATAATAAGAACAAACCAGTTTCGGACCGTTTGATCAACTGAGATCAACAATCCAGATTAAAAATAAATGAAACGGGGTCGTTTGGCAATGGAACGGGGTCGTTTGGATTGTTGGTGAGGAGACCGGGTAAGAAAACGGGTGCTGGGCTGGGTCAACCGGGTATTTGGACGGGTTTATGGGAAAATTGGTTTGGGCTTGGGAAATTTCAAATTTTGGCCGAAAAAATCTGATCTTTTCAAATCCTTTCTTTTCTTTTCAAATTCTCTTTTTAATTCCTTTTTTTTCAAAATTAAAAATAAAAATCTAAATTAAATCTTAAAAACAAATTAACCTATCAAAAATACTAATTAATTAACATAACTAATTAAAAACCAAATTTAAATAAAACTAACAAAATTCGAAATTAAACAAATAAAATGCAAAATTGGTTATTTTTTGGTAATTTTCCAATTTTTATGAAACACTAATTTACTAATTAATCTAAAAAATATAAAATTAAATCCTAAATGCAAATGCAACATATTTTTTGTATTTTTATGGATTAACAAAAATTAAACATGCACACAAAATGCAAACAAACAGAAAAATTCTACAATAATTCCTAAAATAACAAACAATTAAAAGGAAAAATCTAATTTTGGGAATTCCGTAGGAGTAATTCATGTGAGGCAAAAATCACGTGCTCACAGCTGCCCCTCTTTGCTCGGAGACACGAAAGGTTTTCGGGCAAAGATAAAATGAGCAATTATGAGGGATTTTTGCCCGTTTGACACTCCATGAGAAGCATTTTTTGAAAAGAGTCTGACCGAACCTTGCTTCAAAGGTTGCCTGCATATCCTTGGCTATAAAGGAATCAGGTCAGTGTAGTTCTGGAAGTTTTGGTAGTTGGGACTACTAGGAAGCTGTGATTTCACTGTTGCTGCTGCTGCTGCTACCACTTGCTGAACTCCTTATTACACCGAAATAGAAAATAAAAAGCTAAGCTAGCTAAGCCTATCAACTACGAGTTACAAGATTCCTATCTATAAATTTCTTGAAGCTTGATCTTGAGTCTCAGCTGATTCTTGCTGTGGACTCCGATCTGAATCTTGATGCTCGTCAGCTGCAGGTACTGGTTCTTTCTCCAGCTTTGGATCGGGACGGGACATGCGAAGCTTGTGACTTCAATCATATCTTGAGCAGTCCGCGTCTTTCTCCGCCTCGGCACTTTGAGTTCATTTCTTTTTGTTCTTTTCCTTCTTTTCTTTATTTTGGATTAAGACTCATTCTATCGGCCATCTCGAATCCTATGCCTCGAGGTCAAACCTGCTCAGATACCAAAACAAACAAACGAACGAAATTTTTCTGCCCCATTTTCACTAGGAAAATTTTGTGAGTTATTTGTAACAAAAGTCTGAACTTTTTTTTTTTGAAAGCAATAAAATAAGGATTGTGTCTGCTTAGGAGGAAGAGATTAGGAAATGGAGCCCTATATCTAAAATAACAACTCAGGGATTGGAGCCCTAATGTTAGTAAAAAGGCGAGTAGGGAGTGTAGGCCCTATGTCTAAAAATCTCAACTCAGGGATTGGAGCCCTAATGTTGGTAAAAAGGCGACTAGGGAATAAAATAAGGATTGTGTCTGTTTAGGAGGAAGAGATTAGGGAATGGAGCCCTATATATAAAATGACAACTCAGGATTGGAGCCCTAGTGTTGGTAAAAAGGCGACTAGGGAGTGGAAGCCCTATGTCTAAAAATTTCAACTCAGGGATTGGAGCCCTAATGTTGGTAAAAAGGCGACTAGGGAATGGAGGCCCTATGTCTAAAATCTCAACTCAGGGATTGGAGCCCTAAGTTTGGCAAAAGGCGACTAGGGAATGGAAGCCCTATGTCTAAAAACTCAACTCAGGGATTGGAGCCCTAATGTTGGCAAAAGGCGACTAGGGAATGGAGGCCCTATGTCTAAAATCTCAACTCAGGGATTGGAGCCCTAATGTTGGCAAAGCGTAAAAAATTGATATGGTGGATTCTAAACTATCATTTTTGTTTGGATTTTCTTCTTATCTCTCTCTTTTTTTATAATTTCAAACCATTTTTTTTTGCAGGAAAGAATTTGGAGGAGACTTCCCTTTTGGATTGATAATTGCGACAAAGCTGTTTTTAGAACTTGCACATTTCTTTTTCCTTTTTTGTTGCACCTGCTTCTTGCACGGTTGCTTTGGATTGCACCTGTTTCAAATTTTCAAACAAAGAACAATTGTTAGTTTGAAACGGTGGTTGGTTTTGTGGCCTTGATTGTCTCAATCGCTTGATCTCGGCCCAGCTTCTTTGATGAAGATCTCACTTGCAACTGCTTGTTTCTGGGGACCAATTTCATTTCAGGCCCTAAGAACCTCTGATTTTTTTCCAGATTTTGCCATGACGGTCGGTTGGTGGAACTCAACCTTTTCGACCTTATTTTGCCTTCGTAGGCCTTTCTTTTCTTTTCTTTTCTTTTCTTTTCTTCGGAACATTGGGGAACTTTTGGCTCCTCAAACTTTGCTGCAACGGCTAGTCGCGTGGGACTTAACCTTTCCAACTTATTTCGCCTTCGTAGGCCTTTCATTTCTGGCTTCTTTCTTGCAACTTCAATTTCAGAGCATCTGGGGTACCTTGGCTTTTTCAACTTTTGCCGAGGCGGTTAGCCACGTGGGACTCAGCCTTTTCAACTTCAATTGCCATTATAGGCGCTTCAATTTGATTTTCTCCTTCCAAGAGTTTTCATTTCGAAGCATCGGCCGCCATGGCCAGTCGGGGTCGACTTGATGCCCCTGACGTGGCTGGGTGCCTTTTTGTACATTAGCTCGTGTCAAACGAATGTCCTGTAAATCAGTCTTCCATCCCTTCTTTGTCTCAGTTTCGGAATAGAGTTAGACCGAAAGGGATTCAAAGAAAAATAAATAATGGACATGACAATGAATTTAAACGAGAGGTATCCCTTTCGGGGAGAGGAAAGAAGGACTTATCTGGAGTACATACGGACTTCAATGAACATGACATGCCTTTTGGACTGGATGCCTGATCTATGTAAACCGTTCCGACTCTCAGAAATTCATCACAAATTTGCCTTGAAACCGAGAACCTTGCCAGGACTCCGTCGATGTCGATGGTTGTGAGGATCTTCTTTTCGATCAGCGGTGCCCTTTGCGGGTTTTCACTAGTTGACTTCTCTCATTTATCTTCTCACCATTGCCTTATAGTGCTCTTTGCGAGTTTTCACTAACAAGACTCTCTCATCTTCCATTCTGCTTACCATCGTCTCACGGTGCCCGTGTGGATTTTCACCAATAAGACTCTCTCATTTTATTTTTCTCATTTTGACTGTATCGGATCCAAGTAGCTGTATTATCTGATCCTTGAACATTCTAAACGATTGATTGGAAGGACTTGAACAAGGTTTGGGTAAAAAGGATTTGGATTGAGTTACAACTCTGGAACCTTTTGGGCAGGATCATCGCCGAACCATTATAACATCTGCCCCAGTTTCACTTTGGGGAGAAATTGGATTTTTGATTTTGGTGTGACTGAGCCCCAGAGAGGCTGCCTATGTATCCTTTTGGAATCAAGTCAAACATAGTTCTAGAAACTTTATTTTTGATTTTCTTTTTTTTTTTCTGTTTGTTTTGTTTTCTTTTTTATTTCTTTTTCTTTCTTTTTCATATTTCATTTTCTTTTTCCTCTCTTTTTTTTTTATCTTTTCTCTTTTTTTTCATTTTCTTCACCTTTTCTTCCTTTTTTTATATTTCTCTTTTTCTTCTCTTTTTTTTTCATTTCATTTTTCAATAACACTTCCCGATTTCAAAGAGTGTAATCAAAGAATGGGAGCCAGCTCAAAAGTTTGCAAAGGGTTGATAATGTTTGGGTAGCGAGAAAGAAAAGCCTTCTTCATCCCAACCGGAGAACATTAATGCTGTATAAAGGATCCAACATAGTACCTTTTGACTGCATTTGCATTGACAGTTGTTTCAGGGACATTTCCTTCGATGTGTCCCAAGTCAATGCACTCTTTTGGCAGTACTCTTGTTGTAATGTATGGACCTTTCCAATTCTGGAACCAATTTTCCTTCAGTTGTTCCAACTCTTTGTTTTATTTCCTTAAACTTTATCCTCATTGGGATCTAATCCTTGATTCATTATTTCGAGGTCTGACAGCTTTCAAGATCCGGGCATGAAGTCCGCAAGCATGTCATGTTATTGAAATCTGCATTTAGCAAAACCAAAAAGAGAATAAGAAAGAGAAATGACAAGATTAAGAAAAGAGACATTCCTGGACAATGAAATATTAATTTCATTTGATTTTTGATTTTTTTTGGAGATAGAAGTGTTTACATCGGAAAGTAAGAAAATAAAGTAAAACATCCGGATCACACCCTGAGATAATCCGAACGCAGAAAGGATAGCAAGACTGGCTACCGAGACTCCCGTCTGATGGGGAACTTTCATGCTTGGCGACCATTTTTTGGCTTTTCTTCTGTCTTGGCAATGGCTGCAATGGCCTTCAGTGCCAGATCAAATTCCTCATCTTCATGAATCATTCTGACTATTGGCCCGCTATTGTGTGCAGGCAACAGATTGTTCATCACATCAAGAGCTTCTTCATCCTGAAAAACAATTCTTTCAGCTTCAATCAAATCTTCAACTGCCCTTTTGAGGGTACAACAGTCCTCTGTACTGTGTCCTACTGCTCCAGAGTGGTATTCACATCTAGCATCAGCTCGGTGCGAGGGGGACTCGGGATTTGGCCGGTTCGGGGCCACTTGCTGCAATAGATCTAGCCTGATTAGCTTTTGGAACAAGCTTGAATACGATTCACCAATAGGGGTGAACTGATTCTTTTTGAAAGGCTCTCTTGGGCGAGGATTGCATTGGGGATCATTTGGTTGAGGATTATATGGAGCTTGATAAGGATGGGCATTTCTGGGAGGTGGAGCTCGATTTTGGGTATAATGTTGTGGCTGCGTGTAAGATTGCGCGGTCATCATCGCATAGGGAGGTTGTGCCACGGCATAAGCATCATCTTGAAGGGGATAATAGTGTGGTGGGACCATAGGAGGCACATATGACTGGCTGAATGACCTGCGGGCCCCCTCGAGTTTGAAACCATCATGGCTCCCTCTTCTCTCCCATTTCCATTTATCAAATTCTCTGAACCATTTTGGACATCTGGTTATGTGGCTTTAAAAGCAGCATGACTCAAGATTCGACCCGTTTTTAAACCGTTTTCAACCATTTCCCCAATTTTGATAGCCTCAGCAAATGGCATACCCACAACAGACATCATGTTCGGGAAGTAGTCAGTCTCTTGGGCCTGCAGAAAGACCGTGACCATTTCAGTTTCGTCCATGGGGGGCTTTACCCTGGCAGCTTGCTCACGCCATTTGACAGCATATTTGCGGAAGCTTTCCGCAGTTTTCTTTTTCGAATTGGACAAGGAGTTTCTGTCGGGAGCGATGTCCACATTATACTGGAACTGGCGGACAAAATCTCGGGCCATATCGTCCCACACATGCCAATGAGCAATTTCTTGATCCGTATACCACTCAAAAGCGATTCCGGTGGGGCTTTCCCCAAAATAGGCCATTAGCAGCTCCTCTTTTCCACCAATGACTCTCAACTGGTTACAATACCATTTCAGGTGAGCGACCGGGTCTCCATGCCCATCGTACTTTTCAACTTTTGGCATCTTGAAGCCAACTGCCAAGTGGACATAGGGAAACATATAGAGGTCGGAGTATGAGATACTCTTTTGGCCACTCAGACCTTGCATGTTTTTCAGGCTTTGTTCCAGGCTCTTCATCTTCCGAGCCATTTCCTCTTGCTCAGGATTTTTAACAACCTTTTCTTGCTCCATCGAGAGGTCATGTTGCGGAGGTTGAGTGAAAGAGCATGGGGTCACATATGTTATTTCTGGTTGAAGTTGTGGACCTTGAAAGGTGAACATTGGAAGCGGTGCCCTTGGAGCCGGTGCCTGGGGGCAGACCACAGAAGGCATGTTGGGAACATTGGAGGGCATTGGAGGGTGCCCGCATGGGATGAGCGGGTTGGGCACAGGGGCATTGGTAACCTCACCTGACCTGGGGATCAATTCAGGGAACCCAGGGATTGCACTTGGCGGTTCCCTACCATTAGACCAAGCGTCCCGCATTTCCCATATGTGGAGACGCAACATCTTATTCTCTTCAACAACTACTGATTCTAGCTGCAGAATAGCCGATGCTGGGCTATCCTCGGGACCGATGATTGGTAGATTGCTTGCGGAGGCCATCTGTGCCTTTGGATGTTGTGAAGGAGGGGAAGCTAGACTACCAACAAAACCAACCACCAAAACCTGACTTTTTGCACATCGAACAACCCTGTTAGTTTGGAGACATTTAACATATAGAAAATTGCACATTGGGATGCAATGCACGAACAGTTAAACGCTTCTACCGTGTGTTTGAAAGGTTGCATGTTTCATCCCGGCCTTAACTAGCCCTTTTCACTCTGTACCTCTTTTCTTCATTTCTGCCTCTCTTTAATCACTCTTGATTTTTTCATTTATCTCGTTTTTGCCACTCTTTTATTATTGCACTCTTTTTTTTTCTCTCTCTCTTTTTTTGTCACTCTTTTTTCTTTTTCTATTTATTTTTTCACTCAACTAATTTTATGGCAATGATCGAATCCGATGGGGATTGCCTACGTATCATGACCCCGCATGAATCAGATCTGGCGTAGTTCGGGAAGATAGAGTAAATAAAATAATTTTTTTTTGAAAGAAATGCTTTAAAAGAAGAAAGGAAATATTTTTTTTTCTTTTTGATTGATTTTTATTTATTCATTTTTTGAAAGAGACTTCTAAAAATTCCTATTCTTTTGATTTGAACTTTTGGGAATTTTAAAAGTAAGAAGAAAATAGTTTGTTTGAATTTTCATTTGTTTTCTTTTTTTTCTAAAGAAGAAGGAAAATATTTTTGGATTTTGGAAGTTTCCTCTTAATTTTTGAGAAAGTGACTTTTAAGAAAATGTTTTGGATTTATGAGTTTTTATTTATTTACAAAAGCACTTCAAAAATATTTTTGGACTTCAAATTTTTTTTTTCCAGAATTTGTATTGACATTTACAAAAGAAAGACTTCTAAAGAAGAAAAGAGTATTTTTGGATTTTTGTTTCTGATTTTTTTTTTTGGATTTTTATTTTTGGAAAAATACTTCAAAATGAAGGAAACCCGTATTTTGGATTTTGATTTTTATTGATTTTTCTTTTTTCGGATGAAAGATATTAGAAAGAAGGAAACCATTTTTTTTTGAGTTTAAAAACTACTTTTACTTTTTTTTGAATTTTCTAAGGAAGATTTTTAAAGAAGGAACTAAAGGAAAATATTTTTGGATTTTTTGAAAATTAGGGTCGGAACCGATGAGGTGTGCCTACGTATCTCACATCCGGTGAGAATCAGACCCGCGTAGTTCGGCCAGTTTTGACGGAACAGGGGAAACATGACACTTGAAATTTTGGCTCATTTTGAAATGACTTTTCTTTTTTCAGAATTTCGGCAGAGTTTCAGAATTTTCTAAATACCTACCTCTCACCTTTTTTTTTTTGATTTTCTCTTTTTTTTCTCTTTTTTTTTTTGATTTTCTTTCCCTATTTTAGAAGCCGGTCAACATGCAGGCCGAAACAAACAGATGCGCAAGTAGCACGTAAGATGCATCAGGATGGTCTTTTCATTTCGGGTACACCTGTCCTAGACGGACCCAACCCCTGTGTTGAGTCCCCTAAGTCAAAATGCACGTGATGCAAACAAGCGTTCCTACTAGGGATCCGGCATGAGGTTTTGTTTTACTAGGTTTAAAACCCTGGGTGTATTGTTCTAGACCTGGCTTACCCGAGCGGACAACTCGAGCCGGGGGGGGGGGGTCGGGGCA
>NW_017672492.1:31120-126346 GCF_001879085.1 Nicotiana attenuata
GGGGGGCAGCGTACCGGGAATACAGAAGTTTCACCGGCTTTGCAACTTGTCCGAACCTCGTTCGAAAATTGGATATGACTCTAACAGAAGAGAAGTTACACGAAGTGCACCCTTCCCAGATGATTTAGAAGACTCAGAGAGAAGAGGGTTTCGTAGCAATTTATATGCAATCCAAACAATATCAAAGCGGTAAAAGCGGCATTTAGCACATTAGGCTCAACATGTAAAAATCAGATAAAACAAGCCAACTATAACAGTTATTCTAAGCTCGAATTCTTAAACCCTGAACCGAAGTTCAGGGTTTGTATCCCCAGCACAGTCGCCAGAGCTGTCACACCTCCTTTTCTACACACCCGAAGGTGATATAAGGGAGTTTTTCCAATTTAAGTGACATTATTCGAAATGGGATTATTTATTCAATTTTTTATTCAGAGTCGCCACTTGGGATGGATTATTTCTGGTGTCCCAAGTCACTGGTTTATTTCAAATCCCAAATCGAGGAAAATTTTGACTTTCCTTTTGAAGTCTGCGAACCAGAAATTCTGAATAAGGAATTCTATGAACCCGAGGGAAGGTGTTAGTCACCCCTGGATTCTGTGGTTCTAGCACGGTCGCTTAAACTATCATAATTGGCCTATTATCTGATTTTAATACATGTTTTAGCCTATGGTATAATTTTAAACTATTAACCACTCTTAATTAATTTTAAGAAGATTTCAACGTCATCTAAAATGCGTCTTTGGACCACGCCACATGAAATGCACCTGCAGTCTGAGACATATTTTATTTAACGTTGTTGAGATTTGGATTTGGGTCATATGAATTGCACACCCGAGTTTAGGAAGGTAATTTTTAAAAATAGTGCGCCTAAAGCAACTACGCACTTTCAAGTTTGCGAGGGCCATGGAAATTCAACTAAATGGCACGCCTCGATTTCTAAGGATTAAAACAGTAATTAAGCGAGGGCCATGCATTTTGAGATTTTATTTGGCACGGCACACCTCGATTCCAATTTTAAAAGGAAATTCAAACTAAATTTCTGAGGGCCATAAGCTATAGTCTATTTAATATGGCGAACCTCACCTCTAAACGTCTAAAATTCCTAATTAAGGTTACGAGGGCCATAACTAATTTTGTTATTTAATATGGCTCACCTCAATTATTAAAGGAGTCTAGTTGATTAGCTAAAGACCTAAAGTGATTTGAATTCAGTCTAGGCAATTATATAATCTAACCTTAAGAATCAATAAAATGGAACAACGTTTGGTTAAACGTAAAACCCAATTAAAAGCAGGCCCAAATAAACATTCTGTCATTTTTGCACATCGAAAATAGAAGGGCTAGGCTTAAATGAAATCTGTAGCGCGTCAAAAAAGACACTGGGCCAACACTAAAGGCCCAGTTGCAAGATTCAGCGCTAAATCACGCACAAGAACTTAGAATTGTACACAATCCATTAAATGTCAATCAGCTAAAACTATATGGAACACATGATTAAACTAACATTTTTTGTTTCTTTGATTATTTAAACGTAGAGCAACTAAAACTGCATTTCTAATCATGTCTGCACTTTGGGCCCAAGTCTGCCTTAGACTCACAAGGCCACATCCCAAGGAAAATAAACGTTGGGCCCAAAAGAGCCCAGACCAGATTTCAAGGTCAATTGCTGGAGGTTTAGGACTCAAGATCGAGTCTCCTCAGAAGCAAACAACATATGTCTAAACCTTTCCTTCATAGCAATAAACCAGGCTTCAAATTACAACGTTTAAAACCTTATTTCACAAGATATCAAACATTAAACTGACTGAGGCCAAAATTTAAACAAAACTAATAGGCAAATCAACTATCCTCAACGTGAGTTTATGATCACATTTCAAAGGACAACCAAATCTCAAAACAAACACATCACAATGCTTTTAGATAACAGACTACACATTATTCACTTCGTCACTAACCTATACTGTCATGATGACTGGTTCTACATGAGATTATTACCAAGCAATGTAAAACTGAAATGTATAGTCGAAATAAAGAAAAACTGAACAAACTTACCTTTTGACTGAGTCTTTTATCCACAGCATCTTAACAGTGCCAAATTAAATACAAGAAACAAATTGCACCAGCTAAACAAGAAATTAATTAAGAAGACAATGAACTAAAGCTATAAAACACCATACAACAAAGAGATAGAACTGAATTCATAAAAGAAACTGAAAACATGTTTTGAACTCTAGTTTTCCATTTCATTCTTCAAGTCAAGTCATCACATAAGGTAAGATTCAGAGATTATGTACCTGGAAATGACAAATGAAATAACGAAGTGAGGTTTCAGCACAAATCAGCAGCAGAAAGCTCAACCCAAAAGGAAGCAACAGCAGAGTCAGCTAAAAATCCAGCAATGGAACAGTGTTCCCCCAGCAAAAATCCAAACCCAACCTTTTAAATATCCACCATTCAATCCATTTCAAACCAGAATGTAAAACTGTGAAATTTCAGTGGTTTTGAACTATGAGGATCAGAGGGACAAAACCAAGCAGAGTTTTCTATAGTTTTCACCAAAGAAACTGAAGGGAATTTGAGATTATTTCAGAATTTTTTTCAAAGAGAGCAGTCGTTTCAATTTTGCAGAATTTTATCTCTTAAAATCTGCCTTGAGCTTGAAGAAAAGGATGCCTTTATAGGCAAGGTACTAGGGCAGCCTAAAGAAATCAGATTTTGCATTTTGACCCTTTTGGAATTTTGGTTTTTGCTTAGAAATCCTTAGTGTAAAGATCAGAATTTCAGATTAGTCCCCACCCCAGCTTCCTAGAAGCTTCCCTAGTCTATTATTCAAAGATTCCTCTACCTAGAGTTCCTAAATTACCCCCTTAAGCCCCTGTTATTACCCCTGAGGCCAGGCAGAACATGGGTCAAATTGACCCAATTTAATGGGTCTGTAAAGACCCAATTTAACTCCTTTTTGGGCTCTCTGATCTCACAATTCAAATTTAACCTTGGTCAAATGATTATATTCTAATAGGCTAGCCAACATTTCCCAAAAGACCAAAAGACTGTTAAAATGAAACCCAAACAAAGAAAAGAGTAAACGGACTAATTAACTAAATGCATAAACTAAATTGTCATTAAGCTAATCAAGCAAACAGAAAAAATGAAAGAAACGTGAACATATAATGAAGAAAGGAAGAGAGGAGACAGAACAACCATGCAAGTGAACTGAATCAAAGATGGAAAAGAAAAATGCAAGAAAAGAGAAAGAAAAAGGCTGAACAGTACCTACACTGACTGGACGAACACAATCTGGAATTCAACCCCTCGAACCTTTTGATTTTGGTCGAAATGGGCTTTAATCATGTGTTCTCAAGTGAAAACACATGAATAAAGCCTAGTTTGACTCCAAATCTTCAACAGGCTTCTGATTTATGCTTTGGGGATTTAGGGTTTGAATCTTTGATTTAAGATTCGAGAAGTTCAAGGAAGATTCGAGGGAAACCAATTGTAGATTAGGTATGAGGGGGTCATGGGGGTTACGGGGTGTTGTTTTGGGGTGTTTTGGAGGTGGCGCCGCCAGCCTGAGACGGTGGGGAAATAAGGCGGCTTCTAGGGTTTTTTTAGTTTGTTCTCTGAGGAGGTTAAGTGAGAGAGACGACTGAAAGGGGGGGGGGGATACATTCGGACAGTTAAATAATAAGAACAAACCAGTTCCAGAACGTTTGATCAACTGAGATCAACGGTCCAAATTAAAAATAAATGAAACGGGGTCGTTTGGCAACGGAACGGGGTCATTTGGATTGTTGGTGGGGAGACCGGGTAAGAAAACGGGTTCTGGGCTGGGTCAACCGGGTATTTGGATGGGTTTAAGGGAAAATTGGTTTGGGCTTGGGCAATTTCAAATTTTGGCCCAAAAAATCTGATCTTTTCAAATCCTTTCTTTTCTTTTCAAATTCTCTTTTTAATTCCTTTTTTTTTTCAAAATTAAAAATAAAAATCTAAGTTAAATCTTTAAAACAAATTAACCTATCAAAAATACTAACTAATTCTAAATAATAATTAACATAACTAATTAAAAACCAAATTTAAAGAAAACTAACAAAATTCAAAATTAAATAATAAAATGCAAAATTGGTTATTTTTTGGTAAATTTTCAACTTTTATGAAACACTAATTTACTAATTAATCTAAAAAATATAAAATTAAATCCTAAATGCAAAAGAAACATATTTTTTGTATTTTTATGGATTAACTAAAATTAAACATGCACACAAAATGCAAACAAACAGAAAAATTCTACAATAATTCCTAAAATAACAAACAATTAAAAGGAAAAATCTAATTTTGGAAATTCTGTAGGAGTAATTCATGTGACGCAAAAATCACGCGCTCACACTAGGCAAGCCGACAAACTTCCAAAACACTTCGATATTTCATTAAAAGATAAGTTAAAGCTTTTTCATACTAAAAACTTCATAAAAGAGTTCAACTCAAAAAACAAATGCGGAAAGATAGCCCGACATCGGGGTGTCACTAAGTCATGAGCATCTACAACCGGTCTAGAATAAAAGTTTACAATAATCCGTCAAATGCCATAAAAACAAAAAGAAAGGCAACAATGGAAGGAGAGCCAAGGGCTGCGGGCGCTGGCAGCTATCTCGTAGATCTCCGAGCAGTCAACCACGCACGAGCTCAATGATCCCTGCAACCGGTCTCACGTGGATCTACACACAAGGTGCAGGGAGTAACGTGAGAACTTACAACTCAATACGTAACATAAATAAATAGGGAATTGAGAAGTAGTGACGAGCTATGCAAATACATTTATCTCAATATATTTCAATAAAGAACAGTCATGCTTTCAAATTCATTAGTTTAAGTCACGTCAGTTTGTGCTCAAGTAAACAAGGTATCAAGTTTATCAAAAATTTGTACAACAAGGACAAGTAACAACTAAGTGCAACAATTAACTGAAAGCAAGTACAGCCTCTCAAGGCAATAGTCACTCAGCTCATCTCAACAGCTGAATCACTCGGCTCTCAGCCCTCAATAATCATACTGAATAGGTACCTGCACTCACTGGGGGTGTGCAGACTCCGGAGGGGCTCCTTCAGCCCAAGCACTTTATAGCTGCGGCGTGCAACCCGATTCAATATAGAAACAACCATAAGGTTCGTTGCGGCGTGCAACCCGATCCAATATAAATAATCAGCCCGAAGGCTCGTTGCGGCGTGCAACCCGATCCAATATATACATATATAGCCCTGGGGCTCGTTGTGACGTGCAACCCGATCCATTACATACTCTCACATAGCTCACAGCTCGGCACTCAGGCCCTATCTCAGTCACCAACCTCTCCGGTCCCTCGGGCTCTCAGAAAGCATAAAATTCAGCCCAAACAGAGATAATAACATGTATCAATGATAAATAGGAGGGGACGGAGGTAAAATACGGAAGTAATATCATGACTGAGAACAAAACAGCAAGTAGTAGATAATTCAGGAAGTACACGACCTCACGGGTCTTAACAGTGATATCACAAGGCCTAGACAAGATTTCTAACATGAAGTGCAATCAATTTCCATTAAAAACAGAGGGGACACGTAGTAAATAGTAGGCTAATCGCTTCTACAATTTTACGAAACGGACCAAGTCACAATCCCTACGGTGCACGCACGCATGCTCGTCACCTAGCATGCGCGTCACCTCCAAAGTAATCATACGACACGAAATTCGGGGTTTCATACCCTCAGGACCAGATTTATAACTGTTACTTACCTCAATCCGAGTAAAATCCTACTCCGCGATGTCTTTGCCTCTCGAATCGTCCTCCAAACGTCCCGAATATAGCTAAAAGTAATACAACACAATCAATATATGCCAAGGAACCAATTCCACAAGAAAAACAACTAAATTGGATTCAAATCCCGAAATTGGTTCAAACTCGCTCCCCCGGGCCCACGTCTCGGAATCCGTCAAAAGTTACAAAACTAGAAAGCCCATTCACTCACGAGTCTACCCATACCAATTTCATCAAAATCCGACATCATTTGGTCCTCACTCTCTCCAAAATCCCAAGCCCTAACTCCTTATTTCACATCAAAATCCTACGAATTAGGTGGGAAATCAACGAGAAAATACTATAGCTAATCATAATAGAGCTCAAGCAACTCACATCAGTGAAAACCCTTGAATCCCCTTCAAAAAATCTCCCCAAAAGCTCCAATGTCCGACTTGAAAATGATGGAAATGAGCAAAAATTCGAGAAGTTTTCTATTTATACATTCTGCCCAGTGATACCGCACCTGCGGCCAAATGTTACTTTCGCGATGCCGCACCTACAGAAAATCCATCACAGGTGCGGAACCAACTTAAGTTCTCAAAGTCCGCATCTGCGGTTGACCACACGCACCAGCGGGCCCAGCCCGCTTCTACGAATCCTTGCCTTCTTCACCTTTTTCGTATCTGCGCTTCACCTCTCGCATCTGCACTTACGCAGATGCATACCAACCCTCGCACCTACGCTTCCAGACCAAACCACTCTTGCTCGCACCTATGAGCACCTCTTCGCTTCTGCGGTCTGCACCTGCGGGCTCCCCACTGCAGGTGCGAAAACACCAGAACCAGACCACATCTGCAATCCTTCAAACTTCAATATTGTTTCGTTAATCACCCGAAACACACCCGAGGCTCCCGAGACCTCAACCAAATATACCAACAAGTCATATATCAACATACGAACTTAGTCGAGCTTTCGAATCACTCAAAACAACATCAAAACACCAAATTATCCCCGAATTCAAGCCTATGAACTTCTAAACTTTCAAATTCCACAAACGACCCCGAAACCTATCAAATCACGTCCCAATGACCTCAAATTTTGCACACAAGTAAGAAATGACACCACAAACCTACTCCAACTTCCGAAAATCCAATCCGACCCCGATATCAAAATTTCCACTGCCGGCCAAAATAGCCAAAATTCCAACTTTCGCCAATTCAAGCCTAATTCTACCACGGACCTCCAAATCACATTCCGGATGCGCTCCTAAGTCCAAAATCACCTAACAGAGTTAACAAAATCATCAAGATTCAAATTCGAGATTGTTTACACATACGTCAACATCCGGTCAACTTTTCCAACTTAAACCTTCTCCTAAGAGACTACGTGTCTCAGTTCACTCCAAAACCACTCCAGACCCGAACCAACTAACCCGGTAAGACATAATGCAGCCGTAGAACACAAAGGGAAGCAGAAAATGGGGGAACATGGCTATAACTCTCGAAACGACCGGTCAGATCGTTACATGTTATTTCCTAAACTATGGAGCAAATCCCTGTTATATGCTTTTTACAGATAAAAATTACCTTGCACACTCAATCTTTCTAAAGTGTCACTAAGACACACTACTTTTGTTAGATGGAGCGTGCGTGTTTAACAAAAGAAAGTGAGCGTGACAAACCTATACATTTTGTCCACATGCCTATCTGCAGCTTTATTCGAATGGCTCAGATTTAATAAAGTTGATCTGATGGACTACATAATTCTTTTCCTTTTATCCCTTTTCTTTTTACCAAAAAATGTCTCTCTAGCCTCCATCTTCACCATCATTGTCAATTGCCTCCAGCACACCACCCAACATCACCTTTCTTCAACCACCCAACATTGCCTCTCTTCACCTGTTTTCCACTACAATTTCTTTTTCGTTTATAAAACCCATCAAACACAAAGGAAAATCGCCACTACAGCACCACCAACTCTCTTTGCACCAGCGACATTCACTATACCCTATCTTCTTCACCTGTCATGGCCAACACTTAAAGCACCATAATCTTTTACTTTTCCTTTTTTTTCTTTTCCTCCAACGAAGCGTTAGGCCGATTAAAAAAATTGTTTCTTGAACTCATGAAAGAGTGTTCATTTTTGTGCATTTTCAACTTGAAATAGAATCTAAAGTTGCGGATTTTGATTTTGCTAAATAGAGTTTTCAAAATTTGATAAGTTTGGGTGCTTCAATAGTATGGATATGAAGGTGCTTAATTCATGTGAATATTTTGTTCTGGTGGGTATTTGCCATGGCCGTAGGAGTTTAGAGGAGGAAGTCGACGGGTATGAGAGGTTTGAAGAAGATGAGAAACGTGGGGGAGCAGGGTTAGTTTCTTTTTTGTTTGTTTTCTTTTAAACATTATCAATTGGTGTAAATTTAGTATTTTTTTTCTTGAGTTAGGACACGTGTCATGATCTTATTGGTGCGTGACATTACACATATTTTAAAAAGCTGGTCAAGAAAAAAGTGATGTGTACTAGCTACACTTTAGAAATGTTAAGTGTGCAAGATAATTTCTGTCCGTAAAAAGTATGTAAGAGGGATTTGGTCCGTAGTTCAGGGGGTAACTTATGTATTTTGCCAAAAAGAAAAGAAAATCACACAATAAAAGATCTACATAGAGGAAGGTGATGATAAATGAAAAATAAACATTATATTTATAAAATCATCATTTAACAGTCAGTTCTTGGAAAGAAAGGAGATTTTTTTGTTTCCTATCCGATGTTCGATATATGCTTTAGGATCCGAATTACAAATTGTTAGAAGTACAAATATGAAGTAAAACTCCCTAATTGGCCTTCATTACTTTTTTTCTCTCTGTCTACCCAGAAGTGGATTATAATATAATCTACATGTTTGCGTGAAACTCACTAACTTTTGGCAAGATCCTATGTATTAACAAATCGACTAATTGTATTTATAAATATTTAAATATGAACTCAATTATTATTATATATTAACTAGAGGTCTACATAAAAACCCATAAACTTCAAATTCTAAATACGTCTCTATCTCTTCCTACTTTTTTTTTGGGTAGCCTTTTGGGTACTCTTAAATTCTCAAAAAAACTTAAGTTTCTTCCACTAATTGAGTAACTCTAAACCTATATCTCATTAATTAGTAATTTAGATATTACTAATTACAAATAATGGAAAATGATCAATCATGAGTAATATTAAAATGGAAAAGGGTCAGGTGATAAGTAATAGCCATAGATTCTCATGGTAGAAAAAGTATAACTGAAATTTCCTCCTCAGCTCCAAGATACTACAGATGTTAAGAAAACAAATGCAAATGTGTTGCAATCACCATTTCACCCTTTTTTCCCCTTATCCTTTTAAGCTCTCTATTCCTTTTCAGATCAAAACTCTTCATCTCTTTTCTTCCAGTTTTTCAGGTTAGCATTTGAAGAATTTTTTTCTTTTTTGTGCTCTGCATTTTTTGCCGAAAGATTTAAAAAAAAAACACATTTTCTACGTTACAAGGTAGAAAGAAAAATAAAATTAGATAAGCCTAATGGCCAAAGTGAGTTAGTGATATAACATAATTTATTATGTTCGTCCAGGAATTTACATACTAATTAGATTAGATCCATTCTTGTACGTTTGAAAATTCATTTCCGTTCGCGCATTTTTCTGTTGATTTAATTATTGAATCCTCGCTTTCGAACATTTTCTTTCTAACGTTAATGCATCAAATCCGAATGTGCATGGGTCTTTGATTATGGGTTGAAAATTAATACTGTATTTGTTAAAATTTTTAATGATCTTTCACATACTATATATTAGTGTTCCGTGTCAAAAGTACTAGTTCAGTTGAATCGAGTAAATATGTCTGCATCCGCTTCTGCCTCTTTTAACAGTTTTCACAGAACAAAGATGTTGTTTTAGGCATATGATGTAAGAATTAAGCATGCATGAAAATTGTTTTATTTGAGGCTAAGAATGTTTGGATGCTAAGAAAGTTTTGTTTATTTCTGAATTTAAGACGTCTAAATATGCGTTTCCTCATGGCTATTGCAGATGCTATTTTGATGCCAGCAGTCAATCGTAGCAGGGTAGGGATAAGGTGTGCGTACATCTCACTTGTTGGAATTCACTAGGTTTGTTGTTGCTGTTGTTGTAGTGCATCTTAAGCAGTACATCCCCTTGAAATTATGGAAGCAGAATTGGCGAAACAACGTTTGAAGGGTTGCATGAAGGCTTTTCAGAGTCATATTGATCCTGAAAAAGAAGAACAATTGAAATGCATAAAATTAGGTAATTGTTCCATTTCATAATAGCCTCAGTCCTTTGAATATTATAGGAGATTGTGGATTTTAGTGAAAAAAATGGATGGTCGTCGGTACAGAGTAAGTTGTTCATCATGTCATAGGTTCGAGCTGTGGAAACAGCGTCTTGCAGAAATGTAGGGTAAGGTTGCATACAATAGACCCTTGTGGACCGGCCATTCACATAGCAAAAGCTTAGTGCACCGGGCTGCAAATAGCACTTGTACTTTTTGCCTGCCTTCTTAAGTCCTAACTTGAGGAGTCTGTTGTTTATTGCAGAGATTGAAAGCAAAGTAAAAAGGATTGTAAAGCTGAGCAAGAGTATAAACAAAGGAAGTCGAGAAGGGAACTTAAGGAGAAGATCAGAACTTATCCAACTTGTCGATGATTTTCACAAACAATACAAGTCCCTCTATGCTATGTATGAAAATCTGAGAGGGGAAATAAAGATAAAACTTTGCGCCACAAACAACGATGATGCTGGATCGTCGTCTTCTTCAGTTTCAGATTCAGAAGCATATCATTCCCCTTGGCAATTCGCTGGCGAAGGCAGCTCATACTTTTCCAATGCTGCAAATTTGGAAACTGCAAGTTTGGATTTGGATTCATTACCTGATTCACCAATATCTTCTGGTCAAGAAGCGGAGTCTGGAGAATTTTTCAAGGACCCGAGCAATCAAGGCAAAGAGATAGAAAATAGCATGACGCAGAAGTTGGTAAATGAGTCTGCTTGGTTAAAGGAGAGAGTAACAGAAAAAGAAGAAGAAATCTTGTCTCTTACCAAGAAATATGAGGTTCACGAGAGCGAGAGGTTGGCTCAGATGAAGAAGTTAGAGGATCAAATTGCTATAATGAAGCTTGAACTTGAAACCTCAAGTGTACACAAGAAACAACTTGAACAACAGATTGTGTGCAAGTCGAACGATATTAAACAACTAGAAGAAAGTAATACAGGGTTGCAAGCTCATGTCCAAGAATTGAAAGCAGCGTTTCGAGAGAAAGAAGTTCAATTTTCTGATATTCTCACAAAGTTTGAGGAAAATCAGATCAACTCAAAGTCTAAAATTGATGATTTGATGACACAAGCAAATAGTCTGCAGCAAGAGTTAGACTCTTTACATACTGAAAGGAATGAACTAAAACATAAGTTGTTTTCACAAGAAGAGCTCAAGTCCTTAAACAGTACAAAATACGAGTTGGAGTTATCGCTGGAAAAGAAGTGTCACGAGGCAGCTGTCCAAGTTAAGGATTTAACCGAAAAGGTTAAGTTTCAGCAGCAGGAGTTGGAAACCTCGAGACATTGTAAATCAGCACTAGAGTTGACACTCAAAGAAAAGACTGAAGAACTATTGGAATGTCATCTCCAGATTAAAAAGTTGAAAGAGAAACTAACAAGCACCACTTTGGTTGAGAACGAAACATTAAAAGAGAACGAAGGCTTAAACGTACAGATAAAAGACTTGAAATTGGAGATAGATTCACTCTGCAGCCAAAAGAGTGACTTGGAAAAGGAAATAAGGGATATTAACCGAGAAGCTTATCGTTCAAAGTTAGAAAAAGAGGAGCTAAGTGATAAGATGACAGAGTTAGAAACCAAACTACTAGAGAAGAAAGAAGAGCTCTCAACTCTTCAAAAGAAACATGAGGCGTACGCGAATGATATGTCCAGTCAGAATGCATCTTTGGCAGCACGAAATAGCACGCTTCAACAGCAGCTGCGAAATGGGGAAACTGAAAAAATTCATTTACAGTCACAGCTTGAGAAAGAGACACATGAGTCCTTTCATAGCCTTAATGAAATGGGAAAGAGAAACGCTGAACTGACAACGAAGATCACAGATCAGGAGAAGTCACTAAGAGAAAATGAAGATACTATTAACAAATTGAACGAGGAACATAAGCAAATGAAGACCAGGTTAGAAGAATCCAAATCCAATTTGCAAAATGCTGAAAGGAAAATAGAAGAAATGACAGAAGAATTACGGAAGAAGTTTGAAGACGGTTTGAGAATCTTGAGCAGAAGGATCCGCGTGGCAGAACAAATGCACCTTGAGAACAAGGAGTGGTACCAGAAAACAAGAGACTCGTACGAGAAAGAAAATAATGATCTAAAAGAAAAGAATGCAAGTTTGCAATTTGGGATTAGAGGGATTAAGGATGTATCATTGACAGCAAACGACACGCTAGCTTCACTAGATACAGTGGCTCTAAAATTTGAGGAGTGTACAGCTCATTTCTTTAATCGAATATCCAAGGTATCTTGTGAGCTGAAATTTGTAAAAGATTGGGTTATGAGGAAAAATAAAGCGATAGTACATGTCCAAGATGATCTAGATTGCTTACTTGCACAGCTAGATGATAAGGAAGCAGAGATATTAGTGTATAGAGAGAAAGTTTGGAAGTCAGACAATAAGGTTAGAGAATTGGAGAAAATGATAAAGGAGAAAGACGACGGGATGTTAGCTCTCAAGGAAGAAAAGAGGGAAGCCATTCGACAACTATGTATATGGATTGATTACCATCGAAGTCGCTCTGATTATTACCAGAAATCACTTTCTGTCTTTGGCAGTAGAAGGAATCTTTAGGATTCTTCTTCATCAGTTATATCATCAATATCTCTAGGCATAACATATATAGTTGTATGATGAAAAGCCACCACTCTTTTTTGTTTCTTATAACAACAATATTAGATTTTGAAAAGACATGCAGGCAGCACTTATCAATCATCATATTCACATAATGACAACTTCATTCTTCTTGTTGGCCTGCTTAGAATTTGTATGTGGACGTGAGTACTGTAACAAAATTTGTTACTCACTTTTGGCATTCCTATTACTGACATCCTGTGTGTTTATATATATTTGCTTTAGGCATTACTTATTTGAAATCTATTGTGCATTGTTTTCATTTTACAGAGTTATCAATGAAACTTGTATATTGATTGAAAGTAAAAGAGCAAACGAGCTTGATAGTACAGAAATGTAGAAGGAAGATAGATTTAGTGACAAGGATCAGGCCATTACCATTGCAAGACTTTCCAATATTTGTTCAAACAGGCACAAATTTATACGACGAGAACAATAGTAAAAGAAATATAATCAAAGCCACATTCGACCTGCTATCTAGAATGTGAAGGAGCTAGCAGAACACGTCTTCTGGCGAAAAAGAATATCCCATTCGCACAATGTACAAAACCAACCATCAGAGCACTCAGAATCACAAGCGCATGGTCTCCAGCAAGTCACATCATTTGGATGAGAAATTAGTTTTCTTTCTAAGCCTCTAATGTCATGATTCGAGCTGTCTCTCGTAGCAATTGCTTTTGTTACTGAGGACGATGCAAGATACACTGCAAGATCATGACTAAAATCAATTTAAAAGGGAATACATATATATATATATATATATATATATATGATACACACCTAATACAAATTTAGAGAGCAAGCGATACAACAACATATACCCAGTATACTTCCCATAAGCGAGGCGTTGGGAGGGTAGTAGTGTACATAGTCCTTACCCCTACCTTGTGAAGGTAGAGAGGCTGTTTCCGAAACACCCTCGGCTCAATACAACAAAATCACAGCAGTTAAGAAAGGGAACTACGACAAACGAAATAGTAACAACAACCAGAAAAATAAAACGAAGCAAAGAGAACCTCATGTAAAAGAATATCGATCTTAAAATAAGGAACACAAGGATAACACTAGTACTACAGCTAGGGAAGGAAGTACAAGTGTGGAAAGGAAATAAACTCGACTTGTAGCTAACTCATAACCCTAGAAGGAAGTACAAGTGTGGAAAGGAAATAAACTCGACTTGTAGCTAACTCATAATCCTAATCTTCGACCTCCACACCCTCCTATCAAGGGTCATACATATCCTCAGCAAGCTGCCTCGACCGAGGACATGACCTTAATCTATCATTATTCACCAAAGCCACTACAACAGGTATTAACTAATTAGAGAGAGAGAGAGTCAATAACCAGAAGTCATCATGAGGAAAACCGTGAAGAAATGAGCAAATTTCTTAGCCATATGAAACAATATTATTTACAGAAATTGAAGATAATATAAGTGTTCTTATGAAATATCACATAAATATATAGACCTTCTCTTCCTCACTGATCTCTAATCCTTCCCTCTCTCATTAACTACTCTAGCAGCTTCCACACTTGAGTTTTTTAAGATCATGATTAAAATCATAATCAGAAAGAAAATTAATACATAAAGTTGATACAATATATATCAGAATATTTTAAAAAAATAAAAAGAAAACCAAACATATTCAATGCTTAATAAATCATAAGTCGGAACTCGGAATCAATATAAATAAATACACACATGTCAGGCATTAAATGCAGTGTTAATATAATGGATTGCAATGTTACGTTAAATATTAATGTTAGTAGTTGACTATAAATAATCACGTGAAACTATAAACAAATGTAACTTATACTTTACGTTAAACATGAGTTCACGCATTGTATTATTTTATTTCTTTAATTTAAGGGGTGGTTTGGTTTGAGGTAATAGAGAAAGTGAGCATAGACAGAGGCGAAGCCAGTGTTCTGGCTATGGGTTCACTAAACCCAGTAGCTTTAGTTCAAATTTTGTATTGGTCTAGAACAATTTATTAGTACTAATTTAGAACTCGGTAACTTAAAATGCTTAGAATTCCGAACCACAAACTTGAAATCCAAGCTCTGCCTCTGAGCACAAAATAAAACTTTGTACTGTTTAGGGGCAGGGGCGGATCCACCCCTTTACAATGGGGTGGCGTGGCACCCGTTAAGATGATAAATTTTTTATATACCTACGTTGAAATTTTCTTAAATTAGGTTAAATATCTGATCTTACCACCCGCAGCCGTAAATTAGATAAAGGTGCCATGGCTAGTATATCTTTTTGAAAGATTTTCTTGTGTGTAACATTCAAGTTGGGAATTATCTTGAACCTTATCCGACTTTCCTTTTTCATGTGCTTTTTATTTATTTTTTTGTTCCAATCATTTTACTTTTCGGCTACC
Organism: Nicotiana attenuata; assembly: GCF_001879085.1. Classification (NCBI taxonomy): domain Eukaryota; kingdom Viridiplantae; phylum Streptophyta; class Magnoliopsida; order Solanales; family Solanaceae; genus Nicotiana; species Nicotiana attenuata. The sequence goes on from NW_017672492.1 coordinate 46,239, forward strand.
ACCCAATTTTCTATTTATCGTTTCATTTTTTTATTTATATTTTTTTTCTTTATTCTATTATTATTTATATGTGATCTCTAACACGAACACTCAAAAAAGAGATTCCAAAATTATAAAATTTTATAAAATAAGCATTCCTGTTAATCTCAAATTTATGAGTTTTCTTCTTTCATATTCGAAAAATTTGGGTCTTAATGGGAATTTACGATTGAGATCAATTTTTTTTCATCTTTTTTTTATATATTATATCATAGAAATTTGTGTTATTATATGGTTATTAAATATAATTTAAATCTCTTTACTATTAAATTATGACAAAAATTTTGTAAGCATTGCCTAAAGAAGATGAGATTTGTTATTTTGATTTTTGAGAACTTGTAGTTTATTTAATTCTATAATAGTGGGGAGTATGATTTATCTATTGAAGATATTTTTAAAAAATTTCTTATTCTGCTTGATGTAATTCTCTTATTGAAAATGTTATCTGACTTGTGTAAATTTATTTTTAATATATAAAAAAGATGTAATTTCCTAGTGAAAATGTTGATTTTACTTGTGTTGGTATAATAAATGTATGATTCCTTATTTAAAATGCTAATGACGTCTATTTTTTCATATTTTAGATGTAATTTTTTTATTTGCAAATAAAAAATACTTATTAAGTTGACCCGAATAAATATTCCGAACAAATTTCATATTAGTCATTATAAGGTATACATTAAAAGAAATTATGGCACCCGTCACCTTCAAATCCTAAATCCGCCTATGTTTAGGGGTGGACATCTGGTAATCCGGATTGGATTATGAAACTCTAGTTTAGATTTTTTTTATTGAAACTAGTTTTAGGATACGCGCGTTGCGCGTGCATTTCTATCAATGATTATAAAATTTTAAAAAATATACATGAATATTATTAATTATATGATAGAGTTATAAAATAAAAATTTTAAAAAGCATAAGCTCTTGAAAAATAATATATATTGATGCTATTTAACTAACTTAAAAAGGAAGAAAATCCTGTCATACAAAAGTATTCGAAAGCTTTATCATAACTTTAATATATGAGTTGTGTAATTGATTTAGTAGCTCATACAAAATTGAATAATATGTCTATACTCTAATATCATGCAACAATATTATTATTTTGATGGCCTTATAATAAATTCTATTTGTTCAAGTACCTAATATGAAACTCTATATTATTTGGTTTAATAAATCATACAAAGCATTTAATTGGATGAGTACTATTTAAACCCAGCTAAATCTTTTTCTAGTAAAATAATTGTCAAAAAAGTTAAGGTAAGAAATCAGTACTTCTTATTATTATTGTTCTTTTATCCAACATGAAGTGTATCGTGGCGTGATATAATTCTCAAAAATATATAAAGGTCTCTCTCTCTCTCTCTCTCTCTCTCTCTCTCTATATATATATATATATATATATATATATATATGCATAAATCGTTGTATAATATTTAGTTTTATCTGCATATATATTTTAAAATAAATTTTTTTCACTTAACTAATTAATATTTATTTGTTGATAGTATTTTAGTGACACGATATTTGGGTTGAAGTAACTGAATCTCATTTAGTCACAAATGATGTTGTTGATATACGTTCTCTTTTATCACTTGAATGGGTTTATCACGCTCAGACATTTGACATTGATATTTATCACGAATTTTATAGTTATAGCTTAACTAAAGAAAAGAATTTAGTAAAATAATCTTAATTGATTTCAAACTTTTAATTCAAGTAAGAAAAATCTATTAAATAAAAATATATTAATTTTAAGGTCTTAAAATATTAAAAAAATAAGTAAATGACCCTAGTTATTCCCATCATACACTTAGGAAAATAAGTAAATAGACCCTATTTATTCATCTTAAACTATATTTCTTAATTTTAATATAATGTATAATTAGTATGAAAATAGTTAATAACAATATTATTCCAACTATGATTATATCTTGATTTAACCTTTTATAATCATTAAGCAATTGAGAATAATATATCGTCTGTTTTCATTTATAAATAAGACATTATGTTACTTAATACAGTAAAATAATAGAGAAAATATTATACTAAGAAAAAAAAGGAATCTACATACTATTGTGGAGAAAATGTGCTCCTTTCCATTGTAAAGTAATGTCGGCCTTTATTTTACTTGTCATTAAATAAATTCTAGGCCGTTTGGCAGTCACAAGGGCTACACGTCGGGTTCCAAAGCATCCGGGTTCTATTCGCGAGAATTGGTACCTCCCGCCACCTATTTTCTTCCCGCCTGTATTAGTTAATTTATTGTTGTAATAGTGCGTAATATTTGTTACTGCCGAGTTTAGACCTTTGCTTGTCTGTAGTTGCATCTTTTGTCTTGACCACCATAGGTATAACGGTTGTGGTTAGTAATGGCAGAGTAGGGTCATTTCCTCGGAGTCGGGGGGGTGGGACACGGGTCAGGGGTGGGTCGGGGACCAGAAGGGGTAAAGGCAACAAGGGAGCCTGTAGGTTGAGGACTGGATCGTGAAATATAGGGACGTTGATGGGTAAGTCTATAGAGCTGGCGAAGATTATCCAGAAGAGGAAGGTCAATATAGCTTGTGTTTCGGAGACAAGGTGGGTAGGATCGGAAAGCGATGAATGCGGACGGGTTCAATTGTGGTACTTCGGACGCGTGAAGGGCAAGAACGGAGTAGGTATTTTGGTGGATAGGGAGATCAGGGAGTCAGTAGTAGAGGTTAGGCGGGTGAGTTACAGATTGATGGAGATTAAGTTAGTCGTTGGAGGGAGAACTCTAAATGTCGTTAGCGCTTATGTGCCGCAAGCGGGCCTGGACGAGGAAGTTAAGAGGCGCTTCTGGGAGGGGTTGGTTGAGGTGGTGCGGGGTATTCCGCCTAAGGAGAAGTTATTTATATGAGGGGATTTCAATGGTCATATTGGGTCGTCTTCTGGGGGTTATGGAGAGGTGCACGGTGGCTTCAACTTTGGGGATAGGAACGGAAGAGGCACTTCTCTGTTGGATTTCGCTATGGCTTTTGAGTTGGTAGTCGCAAATTCTAGTTTTCCAAAGAGGGAAGAGCATTTGGTTATGCATCATAAGTCTGAAATAACAGAATACTAAGATAGGAAGGAGGAAAGCAGGGCTGCGAACGCCGTGCAGCTACCTTGCGATCTCCAAATGATGCTCTGAGAGTACTAGAAGCTCTCACTCTGATGCTCGGGAACCTGGATCTGCACACAAGGTGCAGGGAGTAACGTGAGCACGTCAACTCAGTAAGTAACTAAAGTACACAAAGTCTGAGTGCAGTGATGAGCATTTAAGATCACATATCATAAAATCTCAATAGAAATATCAAGTCAAAAGTCTGCAGTTCTATAGTCAATTTACTCGTAAAATCTCCAGTATAAATCAAAGTCTTTGATTGTATAAAAGAAGAGTGAAAACAGTAAATATCATAAACAGCCCCCCCGGTCAATATATCACTCACAAGTATAGCCCCTCGGGAAAGCCTCTCAGTCACTCGTGACTCAGCTCTCGTCACACAGTACCCACTCTCAGCATTCCGGCTCAATAATTAGCTCATAGTAGTAATAATAATAATAATCGCTGCGACGTGCAGCTCGCTCCAATATATATATATATATATATATGTATATATATATATATAAAATCGTTGCGGCGCGCAGCCTGATCCAATATATATAGTCGACTACGCCCACTGGGGGTGTACAGACTCCGGAGGGGCTCCTTCAACCCAAGCATCATATCGCTACGGTGCGCAGCCCGATCCAATATATATCTATATATCGCTGCGGCGTGCATCCTGATCCATATATATAATATAGTCCTCAACATCCGGTCCTCGACCTCTCTCTCAGTCATTAACCTCACAGCCACTCGGGCATTTCAGTGAAAATCAGGGAACTCTGCCCAAACAGTTTTTGAATTAGTAGAGTAATGAAACCGGATTTAACAAATAACAGGTAAACATGACTGAGGTTATGCTTTCAAATCAAACAGTGTGAGGAAAATCAGTAAAACACCTCGAAGGGTCTAAACAGTTCGGCACAAAGGCCCCAAACATAACATCCAACCCAAATTACAAAATAATTTCTAGAACACAAGGATATCATATACAATATATCAAAATACGCAACTATACAGTCGCCACGGGACGTACCAAGTCACAATCTCTATGGGTGCACGCCCACACGCCCATCACCTAGCATGTGCATCACCTCATTTATCAAAATAGTACGAAATACCGGGGTTTCATACCCTCAGTCCAAATGTACAATCGTTACTTACCTCAAACCGGATGAAATACTACTCCACGACGCCCTTGCCTCTCGACTCGGCCTCAACTCACGTCGAGTCTACCCAAAAATCAGAATCATAACATTAGAATATGCTAAGGGAACGAAGCCCGAGCGAAAATAATCAAATTACAACACAAATCCCGAAATTGGCCAAACCCGACCACCGGGTCTGCGTCTCGGAATCCGATAAAAATCACGTCAATATAACCCTTATCCTCCCACGAGTCCATGCATACCAAGAATACCAAAATCTGACCATAAATGACCCCTCAAATCCCTAAATTTAGGTCTCCAATTTCCAAACCCTAAACCCCCAATTATAACCACTAATTACCACAAATTTCAGGCTTAAACAGTTAAAAACCATCATAAAAACAAGTTTAGGGTCCAAAAACCTTACCTCCACGAAACCCTCTTGAATTTCCTCTTCAGTTTGCTCTCCTAAGCTCAAACTCGTATGTGAAAATGGTGGAATGACCAAAAATTCGCGAAGGAGGGCTTATATACTTTCTGGCCCAGGGTTTTCGCACCTGCGGTCTATTTACCGCACCCGCGGTACCGCTTCTGCGGCCAAATAACCGCTTCTGCGGTTTCCACTTAAGTCCCTAAAAACCACACCTGCGCATGACCTTTCGCACATGCGGTTGTCGCCCCTCCTTTTTCCTCGCGGAGTCCGGGTTTCGACATTCATTGGGAACAACTCATTTCCTTTTAAGAATTGGGTATTTGAATTTTGAAGAGTCGCCACCTAACAGATTTAAGGCATGTTAGGGCACCTAAAGCAAGTAACTCATGAAACCGGTTTCCATTACCAGAGACTTGAGTAAGGGCTCGAAATAACCTTGAGGGGAAGGTGTTAGGCACCCCTCGCGGTCCACAATGGTGTGTCCCGGCTGAACTCAAATTATGTGAATTAGTTATTAAAGAAACAAAGCGCATAAACACATAAACTTTATTTAAACGGGGTAAAGGGGGTTCTAGGTTTGTTGGCCTATATGATCACATCTGTACAATACCCGGTAAGCCTTCCTCAAATAGAGGGGTTACATGTGGCATTAGCGCACATGTCATCATATCCTTTACTACCCAATTACCCTCCCCTTGGTCATAGCCTAAAGCGTTCTAACAACCTTAAGATGTATCCTATGCGTGCATTACCCATCCCTTTACTTATACAGTCCCGGAGGTATTTAGGACTTCTAGTTGAGGTGGATCTAGACTCTCCTACAGTAATTAAAAGGAAAAAATTCTAGGCGACAAACAAAACACGTAGGACTGTACCAGAGATAGAACAGTTAAAAGGCTCACATTTTACCTCCACAAATAGAGCAAGCAAGTGCACGTCTGAAACAGCAAATTTCAGATGTTTCAGAGAGGTCCTAGAATAGGATATCTAGGTAGGCATGACAAGCAGAGAATATGCAGCATTGAGTTAAGGCAAAGCGGTAAAGACGTAATCCGTTTGCCTACTGATTTTAGAATCTATCGACTAGGCAGTTCACAAATAAGCACATCATAGTTTTCAGTTTTTATAAGATTTTAATTACCTACAGGCTTGCCTAGGCGGAGATACTCTATTAAACATGCTGTCTAAAATGTAATCGGGATCAATTTAAAACAAACAGTTTTGAACTTATTAAGTCCTATAGGCACGCTGGTCTAGGTGTTGAACATCACAGAGCTGGTTTACATACATTTAATCCTAGAACATGATATCTAGGTGTTGGGATTGCTTTTAAACAGGATAGTTACTGATTTATGCGATGTAGACATGATTTTAAAGTGAATGCAATAACAGTCCTAAAGCAGGTTCTCTAATGCACATAACAAATGGACGTTTTTGTTAAGCAGGATTATAGAAGTAATTTAATAACAAAATTTCAAGGTGATCATGATTATGCAGAAGCAGAATTTTGTAACAAATGAGGTGATGAGCCTATAATATGTTTTCTAGTATGCCAAACAATCCTAAAAGCATGGTTTCTAAAGCAAGTAAACATAATAAACCTAAGGCATGATATCTAATGCAAGTAAGCATACCAGACCTAAGACATGATTTCTAATGCAAGTAAGCATAGTAAACCTAAAGGCATGATTTCTAATACAAGTAAACATAACAGATCTAAGGCATAATGCAAGTAAGTATAGTAGACCTAAAGGCATGATTTCTACCTGATTTCCCTCACAAAAATCATATAAGAATCCCTTTCTCTTTTACTAATTTCCCCAATATCTGTTTACAAGGATTATTATTACAGACCATAAATGAATTACATAATGAATAAAAGATATACTATAGGGAGCCTGAAATAGGCCCAAAGTGAACCTGGAAATACCAGGCCTTCAAACAGTCCCAGATGCCACAGTCTCATGATTTCCAATAATGGTATCCTGGTGCGTCAATGTTCCCAAGGGCCTCAGGGACCCCATGAAATGCTCACACCAAGATCCTTTTAAATGGAAGAGTAGTTATGTGCAATGTGGAAGGGCCAGCCCCAGTGTGCCAGAGTTCGGAGGAATCTCATGGATTCCTAGACAGTACACACACTGGAGGGGAAGAAAATTAAGTAATCTAAGAGTAGAAGTGAGAGTGCTTGACATAGTTGATTTTTTTGAAAGCAGTAGAGAGGTAAAATCTTTAGGAGTAGTAATAGTTTGGAGAAACATATTAGGAGTGAAAAACATGTTGAAAACATTTTGAGGGAAAGGAAGGTTCTGCAAAAAACATCATGGTCACAAAAGCATCACATTGCCCAGTTTCAACTTCACTTTGTCAATTAGTTCTAGATGTACAAACAGTTACACAAAAGGGAGCAGGGGTTGGGAACACAAGACACTTGAAACAGGAGCACATAAGAAGAAGGGTGAAGGCACTCATGTTAGTTAATAGAGCAGGTGGGATTACTGATTTAAGGTCTAAATTATAATCATACTTTAGTGATAAGCATGCTATTTAAGAACACACAAGACTTAAGCACTGCAATAAACATGCTTGCTAAACACAGTGAGACATAAGTCTGGATAGAGAGGCAATCATGCTGAAGAATACAGGAAGAACCACAAAGATTCAATCACACAAAGTAGCCATACTAGTTGAGGTCCATAAGTAGTTATGCTAATTGAAATACAGAAAAGTCATGGATTCAACAGAAGTAAAGCAACAGACAAGAAAGCTCATAGGTTTAAGCTTCATAACATGATCAATGGCATTAGGAATTGAAACATACCAGTTAAAGATAGCAAAACAGAAGGTGAATGTGTGCAGAATTCAGTGATCTGGCCTTGGCTTTCAGCTGGCTAGACAATGTAGTGAACACAAGTAGCAGAAATGTTTTAGTGAGAGCAAAGTTTGTGTGTGTGTTTCTGAACTGTTGTTCGTCTCTTTAGAAGAATCAGAATGAGAGTATATATAGCACTTAGTGAGGTAAAAACAAATAAGGTAAAGAGTGAATCATAGTTCATAAAATAAGGATAATCAAATAAATCAACCAGTTAATTGGAGGGATTTAACCAATCAATTCATACATAAAATCTGGGAGAGACCCCCTAGAGTAGGGAGAGTCAATTAACGGTATAAATTAGGGCTCAAATAAGGTAAGAAATAAATCACGTACTATATAGGAGTTAATTAAACCTCCTAAATCAGACTGATAGTTTAAATAAGGCAGGTATTACTAATTAAAGTCACAAATAAGGAAGTAGGAAAAAAATCACAGAGAAATACTGATTTTAATAGGAAAATCTAATTCGAACCCTAAATAAAATCAATCCATGTGTTTGATTGACAGAAATAGACAAATAACGGGAGAAATATTGAAGTAGTTAGTGCAATAAACAGAAAAGACCTAGGGTTTAAAGAACATACACAAATAATCAGGTTCGAACACTTGAAGTCGAAAACCCTTTTGAAGAAAACTTAGAATGAAACTCTAATTTTAGAAAAGCACTGGAATCGAAATAGTAATAACAAAATCAGAAGATTTTTAAGGAAAAATATCAAAAAGCGCTTAAAACATTTCGGATCTACAAGGATCTGAACAGACCTAAGTAGTTATAAGATTAGGATTTTTGAAAATGACAGAGATGAAAGGAAACTTGGTCCAAAACCATAGATTCGAACCATAAATATTAAAAAAAATAGTACTCACAAAAAAAAAAGGCCATAGATAGGCCTGTGAGAAATGTTTCAGACGACCAGGTTCAATCTCTTTGAGATTTTCTTAGAAATCGATGTAAGCAAACAACCAGAAGATGTAGAAGGCCGGCAAGGGCCGAAAATTGTAGAGAAACCCCATGGACGGAGAGTTTTGCTGGTGACAGCGGTGAGGTTTTATGGGGTGATTGAGAGATAAGGGGAGGGATTAGGGAAACGATGACGACGAGTAATGAGAAGTGAGGTAGGGTTTTGGGGGGTCACTTATTTAAAATGGAAACTAATTCCTGGACCATTGATCTCTTGAAATTGGGCTGGGTAGATCTGGGCTAAGTTTTAGGATATCTGGGCTGGTATAATTGGGTTAAAATGAAATAAAAAAAGGTTATTTGTTAAATACCCAATTAATTAGTAAAATAATTTGTAAAAATAATTAAAAAACTATAAAAAATGATTTTTATGCGTAAAACGATTTGAAATAATTACTCAATATTATAAAAAATATAAAAAGCTATTTTTTTGGTAAAATAATGTAATGATGCATGCATGGGCTATTATTGCAAAGTTATTGCAATTATAACCCAAAAATGTAAATGTAATTATAAAAAATGCAATTAAAATGTTTGAACACTCATATGACCCAAAATGATGAATTTAGATGATTAAATCATCATAGAATAATTTGAGGGATAATTTTGAACGTCTATGTAATTAAAAACACAGATATAAATGAATTCAGGGCCTTGAAAATTGTAAAAAAAATTGTAAAAATACTTGGTCATGTTTGCAAATGCATGTAAAATATTTTGAAAGTGTTTATGCAAAATTTAAAATATAGGAGGGAAAAATTGGGTATCAACATCTACCCCTCTTTACCCGGGAAGGATGAAAGAGTTTTCGGGTAAAGAAATGATCACCAATTTTGATCGAATGGGTGTTTTGAAAAAATAAAGGCCGAACCCTGGTCTTTGAGCTGCCTACATATCCCTGGTTTTACAGGAATCAGGCCATGTGTAGTTCTGGATCCAACGGTGAATGAAGCCGATGGAAAAGGTTCTTTTGTGAAGGGCAATATCAGATGGAGTTATGATTTGTGAGTTTGGAGTGTGACGGATGTATTATAGGGAAAATATCTGAATGGTTACAGAGTAAGGTGGGTAATCTATGGGAATCGGTTATATTGGCAATGTAAAATCGTGGTACGAGCAGAAACCGGAACGAAGGCTGCTCATGTTCGAAGAACGGTTACCTCCTGGATTACCTGCAAAATTTAAAACACAATGCATGCATGTATATAGATGATGCAAATTCCCTTTAGACCATGAAAGATTGTCTTTGGACGGTTGAGGATGACGTCCTTAGACCATGATGTCCTGGGCTATGAATTGTTCAGTGGGGGTTTCGCGGGACATGAAATGATGTTCTCGGGCCATGACAATGGTGCCTCCGACCATGACGCCTTTGAATAATGATATGAAAATTTGAGTGATCCTCAGGCCATGGCATGGTGTCTTCGGCTATGAGGATGATGCCTTTAGACAATGACGCCTTTGGACAAGTTGGCGATATTTCAGCCTATGAGATGCAATAATATGATGCTAAAAAACACAAAGCAAAGGCTTAGTCTTGTGAGGTTAAGGTCAGAGCTTAGCCCAAAAGTGGAGCAAATAGAATGTGACGGAGAGACAGTGCTTAGTCTTGGCAAATAAAGGCGATGATTGGACTTATGCAAATAGGAGGCAGAGCTTAGCCTCATGCAAGATTCGGGACAAGGCTTACTCCCATGCAAATTGAAGGCAGAGCTTAGCCATGCCGATACGGAGGCAAGACTTAGCCTCATGCAGGATTCGGGACAAGGCTTAGTCCCATGCAAATGGAAGGCAGAGCTTAGCCTTATGCAAAATGGAGGCAGGGCTTAGCCTCATGCAGATGTGGAGGCAGGGTTTAGCCTCATGCAAGATTCGGGACAGGGCTTAGTCCCATGCAAATGGAAGGCAGAAATTATCCTCATGTAGATGTGGAGGCAGGGCTTAGCCTCATGCAAGATTCAGGACAGGGCTTAGTCCCATGCAAATGGAAGGCAGAGCTTTGCCTTATGCAAAATGGAGGCAGGTCTTAGCCTCATGCAGATGTAGAGGTAGGGCTTAGCCTCATGCAAGATTCGGGACAGGGCTTAGTCCCATGCAAATGGAAGGTAGAGCTTAGCCTTATGCAGAATAGAGGCGGGGCTTAGCCTCATGCAGGATTCGGGACAGGGCTTAGTCCCATGCAAATGGAAAGCAGTGCTTAGCCTTATGCAAAATGGAGGCAGGGCTTAGCCTCATGCAGGATTCGGGACAGGGCTTAGTCCCATGCAAAAATAAAATAACAGGCGATAGCAGAGTTTTCTTAGCTAATAATAGATTTCAGTATCACGGTTGTTATGAAGATTGTGACTTGGAAGCATGTATATTCTTCGCTCCTGCATCCAAAGAAAAATTGTAAGTTCTTTAAAAGGGGAGGTCAGTCCGTGCCTCTGTCGGCTTGCTTGGCTTGGTCTGAAGGTCCTGTTCAAATCATTGGGGGTAGCGTTGGATAAACAAAGCCATTTTACAAGCAAGCATGCATAGTTTCAAAGACGTAATAAAAATATATTATTTTAGAAATTGGTTAGATGAACCAGTGACTGTGACACGATCCGAGACATCGTAACCTCTCCTGCTATAGAATTTTGATGTTCCCCTCAACATTCTGCCCCAGTTAGATGGACACGTCTGACTGCTGCACATGCTGCGATCGGCTGAAATTGCTTCGGAATTTTGAGGGTCCTCCTCAAAATTCTGCCCCAGTTTTTGATTGATATCTGGCTTTCTGGCATATGATGGCGTCGGCTGGAATTTGTTCCGAAATTTTGAGGCTCCTCCTCAAAATCCCAGTTTCTGGTTCTAGGGGGAAATGAAAATTTTATTATGATATTACCGCAGGGCTGCCTACATATCCCCTCTTAAACGGGAATCAGGTCAAGCGTAGTTCAATTTACATCATTTTGTGAAAACATAAATAATTACACATAGTATTGTTTGACTGCATCTGAGTTGATCGGTTTTGGCCAGACTTCTCCGTCCATTTCTGCAAGTATGAGGGCTCCTCCTGTCAATACTCTATGAACCATGTAAGGGCCTTGCCAGTTGGGAGAGAATTTCCCTTTGGCTTTGCCCTGATGCGGAAAGATCTTCTTCAACACCAACTGCCCCGGTGTGAACTGTCTCTTCTTGACTCTCTTGTTGAAGGATCTGGACACTCTGTTCTAATAGAGCTGCCCATGACACACTGCGTTCATCCTTTTTCCGTCGATGAGGGCTAGCTGCTCATAACGGCTCCTTATCCATTCCGCGTCTCTGAGCTCAGCTTCTTGTATGATTCTCAAAGAAGGAATCTCCACTTCAACAGGAATAATAGCTTTAGTACCATAAACCTGTAAGTAGGGAGTTGCCCCGGTTGATGTAGAGACTGTGGTATGGTATCCCAATAAAGCGAATGGCAGCTTCTCGTGCCATTGCTTGTGATTTTCTACCATCTTTCACAGTATCTTCTTGATATTCTTGTTAACGGCTTCTACAGCTCCATTCATCTGAGGTATATAGGCTGTGGAATTCTTGTGCTTGATTTTGATAGTACTACACATGGTCTTCATCAGATCACTGTTGAGATTGGAGGCATTGTCAGTGATGATTGATTCTGGAACTCCAAACCGGTAAACAATCCGGTTGCAGACAAAATCTGCCACGACTTTCTTAGTTACTGCCTTGTAAGATGCTGCTTCGACCCATTTGGTGAAGTAATCAATAGCTACCAATATGAATCGATGCCCATTTGAGGCGGTGGGCTCGATTAGACCAATGACATCTATTCCCCAAGCGGCGAATGGCCAAGGCAAGCTTGTTGCATTGAGCTCATTTGGCAGCACTTTTATCATATCGGCATATACTTGACATTGGTAGCATTTTCGGACATACTGGACGCAATCTGTCTCCATGGTCTTCCAGAAATAACCGGCCCTAAGTATCTTTTTGGCCAAGACAAAGCCATTCATATGCGGGCCGCAGGTCCCAGCATGTATCTCCTCAAGTAGCTTAGAAGCTTCTTTTGCGTCGACACACCTTAGCTATCCCAAATCAGGAGTTCTTATGTACAATGTTCCTCCGCTATGGAAGAAATTGTTGGACAACCTCCGAAGCGTACGTTTCTGAGTATGATTTACATGCTCCGGATATTCTCCCTTTGCTAAATATTCTTTGATATCGTGAAACCAAGGCTTCCCGTCTGTTTCTTCTTCAACACGGGCACAATGCATCGGTTGGCTGTGGATCCTTATTGGGATGGGATCGATGAAGTTCTTGTCGGGATGCTGTATCATGGATGACAGAGTGGCCAATACATCGCCACACTCGTTCTGACTCCTGGGAACATGCCAAAACTCTATCATCGTGAACCTCTTTCTCAATTCCTGCACATGGTGCAGATATGGCAGTACCTTGGAATTCTTGGTGGCCCATTCTCCTTGTACCTGGTGCACAAGCAAATCTGAATCACCGATTACCAGCAGCTCCTAAATATCCATGTTGAGCCCTAGTATGCAGGCTTCATACTCTGCCATGTTGTTGGTGCAGGGAAATCTGAGTTTAGCAGATACCGGATAATGTTGGCCAGTTTCCGACACCAAGACGGCTCCAATACCGACTCCCTTGAAATTTGCCGCTCTGTCAAAGAACGTTCTCCAACCATCATAGGACTCAGCAATATCTTATCCTATGAATAGCACCTCTTCGTCGAAAAAATACGTTTTTAGGGGTTCGTATTCTCCTTCCACAGGGTTCTCAGCAAGATGATCTGCCAGTGCGCTTCCTGAGTCACATAAACAATGTTGAACTCGCTCAACGGGTTTCTGAAAGATATATTTCAAGGGATCCATCCTTGATATGAGGTATGTTGTGTAGGCACAGAAGTAATGCCTCAGCTTCTGAGCTATCCAGGTCAGAGCGCAGCTGGCACGTTCCAATAGAGATTACCTCACTTCATATGGAGTGAATTTCTTACTCAGGTAATAGATAGCTTGTCCCTTTCTCCCTGTCTCGTCGTGCTACCCCAGAATGCAGCCAAAGGCTCCATCTAGCACTGCAAGGTAGAGTAGCAAGGGTCTACCTGGCTCTGGCAGGACCAAGACTGGTGGTGTTGATAAGTACTCCTTGATCTTGTCGAAAGCCTTTTGACAATCTTCGGTCCAACTAGTTGCAGCATCTTTCTTCAACATCTTGAAAATTGGCTCACATATAACTGTGGACTGGGCTGTGAACCAGTTGGTGTAGTTTAGCCGTCCTAGAAAACTCATTACATCTTTCTTACTCTTTAGCGGCGATAGCTCCTAGATGGCTTTGACTTTTGACCGATCCGACTCTATCCCTCGGCGGCTGACAATGAGCCCAAGTAACTTTCCGGCTGGAACCCCGAAAGCACATTTTGCGGGGTTTAGTTTCAGGTTGTATTTCCGTAGTCTGTCGAAAAACTTCTTCAAATCGGCTATATGATCTGTGGCTTTCTTGGATTTGATGATGACGTCGTCCGCATATACCTCGATCACCTTATGTATCTTGTCATGAAAAATGGTAGTCATAGCCCTCATGTAGGTGGCCCCAGCATTCTTTAGAACGAATGGCATCATCTTATATTAGTATACTCCCCATGGTGTAATGAAAGCCATTTTATCAGCGTCCTCTTCGTCCATCCAGATCTGATGGTAACCGGCAAAACAATCCACAAACGACTAGAGTTCATGCTTGGCACAATTTTCAGTTAGGATGTGTATGTTTGGAAGCGGGAAATCATCCTTTGGGCTGGCCCTGTTGAGATCCCGATAATCAACACAGACCCTGACCTTCCCATCCTTCTTTGGAACTAGCACAACATTGGTTAGCCAAGTTTGGTATTCAACCACCCTGAGGACCTTGGCCTTGATTTGCTTAGTAACCTCCTCCTTGATTTTCAGACTCACACCAGGCTTGATCTTCTTGAGTTTCTGTTTTACTGGTGGACATGCTGGGTTTGTGGGCAACTTGTGAGCCACAATGGATGCACTTAACCCGGTCATATTGTCGTATGACCATGCAAACATGTCCTCATACCCTTTCAAGAACTGTGTGTACTCTTCTTTTTCTGATGGCGACAAGTGGATGCTGATGCGGGTTTCCTTGACAGTTTCAGAGTCTCCCAAGTTGATTATTTCTATTTCGTCCAGATTGGACTTAGGCTTGTTCTCAAAGTCTTCTACTTCTCTGACAATTTCCTCGGGTATGACATCTTCTTCTTCCAAATCATTTTGTTGCGTCGTCTCATTACATGTCACAGTTGTTGGTTCATCAAGACAGGAAATGGTAATGCTGTATAGATAAAGATATGAGAGAAAAAATGGTAATAATAAATATTGATTCATGGAAGCATAAAAGCGATTTTCAATAATTTAAACAACGTTTCAGAACATTGGAAATATTATTTAAAACAAAATGCCAAAAAGGGAAATAATTTTTCTTAGAAAATAAACAAAACAATGCTGTTCAGCCTCGCTACCCCGGGACTCGTCGGACCTGGATGGTCTGACAGTCCAATTCTTAAGGAATGATCCTTTCTCCACAGCCCGGATGGTAGGGCCTTCCTCCTCCTCCTCCTCAACAATTACACAACAGTCCAGGTCCTCATCCTCCAAGAACAGGTTCCTTAAGGCTGCCAGTGCTGCTTCCTCCTCTGATCCCCATATAATATCGACATATTGGAAGGTCTGATTCAAGTGCGGTATAGGCTGCTCCAATGGATAGTACAGACCACACCATGGTGGCGACCAGTCACTGTACTCTTGCCAAGTGTATCATATCCCAGCCCAAAAGTAGTACCATGACGCTTCGGCTGTATTGGATTGGAAAGGCCCTGAAGATTTTTACCAAAACCCTTGCTAGGCTCATACCCTCCCCAGTTCATCATGCTTGCTATCTTGCTATCCCACCACTTATATTTGTCGATTACATTGACCCGCTCGATATGATGATAAGTTTCTCCACCGAGCCTTCTCCTATTCTCAACCACCGGAATAGTCTGACGGGTGTAAATAGGGTTGCTCCCATCTCCATAGATTATTACCTCCTGATGGTTCCACTCAAACTTTACTGCCTGATGCAAAGTTGATGCCACAGCCCCAGCGGCGTGTATCCACGGTCGCCCCAACAACAGATTGTAGGATGCAGATATGTCCAACACCTGAAACTCGACATCAAACCACGTGGCCCCATTTGCAGATAGAGATTAATTTCCTCGATGGTAGCCCTCAGAGACCCATCAAATGCCTTTACATTCATGGTCCCTTCTCGTATCTCGTATAGGCCTTTGCCCAACCTCTTCAGTGTTGTCAATGGGCAAATATTTAGACTGGATCCTCCATCGATCAGGACCTTGGTAATGAAGTAGTCTTCACATTGCACTGAGATATGCAGCGCCCTATTGTGACTCAAACCCTCAGGAGGTAACTCATCCTCGTGGAAAGTGATTTTTTGACTTTCCAATACCTATCCCACCATGTTAGCCATTTCTCCGCTTGTGATGTTATTGGGCACATATGCTTCGTTCAATACTTTCATCAGAGCGTTCCTATGTGCTTCTAAATTCTGTAGCAGCGACATGATAGATATTTGAGCAGGAGTCTTGTTCAGATGATCGATGACTGAATACTCCCTTACTTGTACTTTCCTCCAGAGGTCAACTGGACCTATTTCAATAACGGGAGGTATGTTAGAGGCCTGTTTACTGGACTCTCCCAAATGCTCGGGTGTATAGACCCTTCCAGTCTTAATCATCCCTTGTGCAGCACCAGATTCTCCCATCTTGGTTTTTCCTTTTCTTCTAGCTTTGGCCACATAATCCCATGGTATAGCCTCGATGCTACAAGGCGGTGTGGTTGATGATGTCACTGTGAATTGTGTGGCTACTTTTACCTCAAATGGAATAGGTGCAACTACAGGGGGTGCTACCTCAACTTCAAATGGGACTGATGTTGTTACCTCGACCTCCACTAGCGGCTGCACCTGCACTATAATGGGGTGACTGTTGGTTTATTGGGGTCGTCACCCTCTTTGATAAGTCCGATTGATCCCTCCAGATCTCATTCTTCATCTATCTCTATCACATTGACACCTTCACCCATGTGATCTGGGAGGGGGTTATCGCGGACATTAGGCATAGCTTCCTTTGCCTGGATGATCTTGTTGTCAATCAAAGCCTGAATTTTGTCCTTCAATGTGCGGCATTCGTCGATGGTGTGACCTTTCATGCCCGAATGGTATACACAAGTTTTATTTGGGTTAACCTATTAGGATGAGTTCTTCATGGCCACAGCAGGGATGGGAGTGATGTAACCAGCAACCTTTAACCTTTCATATAGCTGGTCGATGGGTTCAGCAATGGCACTGTATTATTTGGGTGGTCTGCAGTCAAAATTAGGTCGCGCTCTTGGGTAGTTTTGACGAGGTGGAGGTGATTGAAAGTGAGATGGTTGGGAATTATAGGTGTGATAGGCAGTGGCTGGTTGGGAATATCTAGGGGATGAGGAATGATATGTAGGTGGAGGTGACGGTTGATATGTGGGTGGAGGTGCTTGATATGTGGGTGGGGGTGCTTGATATGCAAGTGGGGAGGTTCGGTATATGAATGGAGTTTTGCGTCCTTGGGCGACCATTACTGCTCCCATGTCCTTCTTCTTAGATATACCCCCTGACTGCAATTCTTTATTAGTGGCCTGCAATGCTTCAAAGTTCGTTACCATCCCGCTCTTGATGCCTTCTTTGATCCTTTCACCAAGTTTTATGATATCAGAGAATTAATGGTTTTCAATAACCATCAACCTTTCATAGTATTGCGGATCCTGTGCTCTGACAAAGAACTTGTTCATCTATTCCTTGCCCAATGCTGGCCTGACTTTAGCCGCTTCTGACCTCCAACGAGTAGCATACTCACGGAAAGTCTCGGTGGGATTCTTCTTGAGGTTCTGAATGAAGAAGACATCTAGGGCATTCTCTATGTTGAACCTGAATCGGTCCATGAAATCAGATTCCATACTCACCCAGTTGGACTATTTCATAGGATCCTGGCTGATGTACCAGGACAAGGCATCTCCCGTAAGACTCCTCATAAAAAGCTTCATTCGGATCTTTTCATCTTTTCTGACCCCGACAATCTTGCCACAATAGGTCCTTAGATGAACCCTGGGATCACCTGTACTGTTAAACATCTCAAACTTGGGAGGTTTGTAATCCTCTGGTAGTTCTACATCCAGCTGTATGCATAGGTCTTCATAGTTCAGACATTCTATCCCTTTGCCTCCTTCTACGCCTCGAACTCGGCTGGTCAACTTCTTGAGCTCCTCGGCCAGGTTCTTAATGAGCATGTTCTTATCAACAGATTCCGGTGCATAGGAGATGGGTTGAGTGGAGTGAGGTAGGGTCTCCACATATATAGGGTTGTTTTGGTGACCTGGAATCTGAGTATAGCGGTGATCATTGGTGGAATTCTGGGGTTCAGGAATGACTGGTGGAGTATTTTGTGGAGTATGGTAGGTGTTTGGCTGGTATTGTGGTGGGATAGTTTGATTTTATGGTGGAGTTGTATAATGGTGGAGTATGGGAGGGTTTTGTGGGCGCTTGTTGGGTGTGTTTTGAGGTGGTGCAGGGTTCTAAGTGTTTGGATGACTGATGTCTGGGACGCTAAGTGAGAAGGACAGGTTTGCCACATTCCGGACATGCTCAAGCTCACCCTGGAGTCCCAGTATTTTCCATTCGAGCCGTGAAACTGCTTCATTTGGGGCCTGAGTACCCCGACCATCAGAAGTTTCTACATGTTCAACCTGTGTGTTGTTTTCCTTTCTGGTGCCGTTCAAATCTTCCATTTTTGCTTTTCCCTTGCCTTTTGGTGGACTAGGAGGAGGAGAAGGTGGAGGCCCCCTGGATCTTGTGTGATAAGCTGATGATGCCAGTATGCATGAACCAACCTTTGGGGAATGGAAATAATCAAAAGAAAGAAAGAAAAACAAAAGGTAGCCAAGTCAGTAATGATTCAGGAAAGTTTGCAGTATTTAAACACTTTTGCGGGAATATAAATTCGCGTCCTAATTTGGGAGCCTCATTGTTCCCAAGTTAGGCCTAGCGACAAATAAATCTGGAAAATTTTAGTGCCAATAATTGCCTCATTTCATTAATGTGAAAATAGACGACCCAAAATGATACTAAATAAGATAATGTCACTAATGGCACTTGGCCTTATTACATTTGGAAAGCAAGTAAACCTAATCTATTTGGTCCCAGAAGGACCCTCTCCAGACTGGATGCTCTTGTCGATCAATTCCCCCAGTTCGCGCAGGTTCAGCAGTAAGAATGCCCTTGCCAAATGCCCTCCTTCATTTCCCTCAGCGTTTTGGCAATCGGTGACTCTCTTTCTCATTTTCCCTTCCAGTTCCATTAGACTGTACTCCAGATACTCCAACTTTTCGCTGGATTTAACAGACCTTTCTTTCCACTAATTGATCATTTCCATGTCGGCCTTATGCTGCTCCATATGCTCAGCTTCAGACTCACTAATTCTCTTGCACAATTTGTTGTACTTCACCTGTGCTTCGGCAACTTCATCTATAACCCTATTTCCTGGACGTTGCTCGAAGATCCCCGCTATGTTATCATCCAACCATGAGGGGTAAAAGTATGTATGACCCACATGATATCGATCTGGCTTGATGGTATCCTTTTCCACGATAATCTTCAAACTCCACATGTGTTGTGCTTCATTCTTATATGGGATGGCGTCACCCTGAAAATCGGCTATGAAGTGACTCATCTTAGCGACTCGCGGTATGACTTGTCTCCTGCCTACCTATCTTATAACCCTGAGGGGAGCGTAAGGGTATATTCCCCTTAACCCAATCAGTACCAAGTAGGGAGCATCCCTGGATCTGATGATGAACTCGTCGGTGGGGAACCATTCGAACATCCATTGAACCTGGTCCTTAGTCAGATTGTTGAAAAACTGCACCCATCCTATAGCGTCCTTGGTTGAGAAAATATGTCCGGAATATATGTCATTTTCTTGGGATGGTGGAAGGTTATATCATCATTCCACGGTCTTCGTGGAACTTCCTGACGGTATTGACCCTTTTGGAGATGTTCTAGCAGCCAAACTTGCAGCAGTAAATTGTGACACTCGAAGAATCTGAACCCCTTCTGACAGCTTTCCAAGTCCCGGTACATATCTGCAATGATCATAGGGAAAATGGTATATGTTGCCCCTCGATCCCGTCCATCATAGTTTTGGCCACCACGGCTAGCCTAGTGTGGATTCTGTCCCCTTGGATCGGGAACACTAGCATGCCCAAGAAACACACAATGAACACAAAGACCCTACCATGAATCCAATCTAAGGAGGTGATGGAGAATTCATCATCGAAGATACGGTAAGATCTGATGTGACCGTATCGCTCATAGAGGAAATCAAAAGATACGTAAGAGTTTTTCAGGCACTCTAAGTCATCATTATTCTTTAACCCCATCATCATAAAAATCCCCTAGTGGTGCGATTTTCTGGCGCCAATAAACCAGGGCTATCCCAAGGTAGCCCAGCGAATCCCCCTATTTCTTCATAGAGAGGCGTCATTTCTATGTTTCTGAAGCGGAACACAGCCCTTTCTTTGTCCCAGAACATGGTGGCAGCCTCGATCAACATTTTGTTCGGCTGAAGATCCAACAAAGAAGGCAAATTTCCTAGGACTCGTTTCACCTGATTTTTGTCACTTGAAGGAAGATCCCTCCACTAATCTAGCAAAAGTGAAGGTATGCTACCGACCATGCCGAACCGGGGGACTTCGTGCCTCATTTTCTGCAAAACAAAAGATGGTTAGGCCCTTTTCCCCTCCAGGTTCGTCTATTTATACAACAATGATTAGCATACTGGCACTTACTTCTCCAAATTAATACATATACTCATGGTTGTGTCCGTTGGGATTATGAAAAACCCGATGGACTTTTGGGTGAGGCTTGTCTTAAAGGGTCATTATGCAGACAACATATTAACCCGGCTAGGTTTGACCATGATGCATGCACAATTGATCAGAGTATGGTTACTATAGAGGTCTAGACTGGGACCCTCAAGCGGACAACTTGAGGGGACAAGGCACGGAACCGTCGAACGCACCGCTGATCGACTAGTTTTATCACAAATAAGCCTTTCCGAATTTAAAAGGGTAATATATAGGAAGAGCGCAAACACTCATCAAGCGTTGCTATAGGATTAATTACGCACGAGTGGAATATGATGTTGAGCATGATTTATGCAACAATAAATAGCATGTTGTCAAGTATTTGCACGTTAAAAATGATAAATGCAGTATTTAAATAATTGAAAGACAGTTACGGAAAAGAAAACAAATAGAGGGGTTACGATAAATGTGGTTTTCATAACCAGAGATTGGGTAAGGGCTCGAAATAACCTTGAGGGGAAGGTGTTAGGCACCCCTCGCGGTCCACAACGGTGGGTCCCGGCCGAACTCAAATTATGTGAATTACTCATTAAAGAAACAAAGCACATAAACACAATAAAGTTTATTTAAACGGGGTGAAGGGGGTCCTAGGTTTGTTAGCCTATAGGATCACATTTGTACAATACCCGGTAAGCCTTCCTCAAATAGAGGGGTTACACGTGGTATTAGCGCACAGGTCATCATGTCCTTTACTACCCAATTACCCTCCCCTTGGTCATAGCCAAAAGCATTCTAGCAACCTTAAGATGTATCCTATGCGCGCATTGCCCGTCCCTTTACTTATATAGTCCCAGAGATATTTAGGACTTCTAGTTAAGGTGGATCTAGACTCTCCTACAGTAATTAAAAGAAGAAAATTCTAGGCGATAAATAAAGCATGTAGGACTGGACCAAAGATGGAACAGATAAAAGGCTCACATTTTACCTCCACAAATAGAGCAAGCAAGTGCACGTCTCAAAAAGCAAATTTCAGATGTTTCAGAGAGGTCCTAGAATAGGATATCTAGGTGAGAATGACAAGCAGAGAATATGCAGCCTTGAGTTAAGGCAAAGCATTAAAGACCTAATCAGTGTGCCTACTGATTTTAGAATCTGTTGAATCTGGGCAGTTCACAAATAAGCACAGCATAGTTTCCAGTTTTTATAAGATTTTAATTACCTACAGGCTTGCCTAGATACCCTATAAACATGTTGTCTAAAATGCAATCAGGATCAATATAAAACAAATAGTTTTGAACTTATTAAGTCCTATAGGCATGCTGGTCTAGGTGCTGAACATTACAGAGCTGGTTTACATACATTTAATCCTAGAACATGATATCTAGGTGTTGGGATTGCTTTTAAACAGGATAGTTACTTATTTATGCGATGTAGACATGGTTTTAAAGCGAATGCAATAATAGTCCTTAAGCAGGATCTCTAAAGCACATAACGAATGGACGTTTTTGTTAAGCAGGATTATAGCAGTAATTTAATAACAGAATTTCTAGGTGATCATGATTATACTTAAGCAAAATTGTGTAACAAATGAGGTGATGAGCCTATAACATGTTTTCTAGTATGCCAAACAATCCTAAAAGCATGGTTTCTAAAGCAAGTAAACATAATAAACCTAAGGCATGATTTCTAATGCAAGTAAATATAACAGACCTAAGGCATGATTTCTAATGCAAGTAAGCATAGTAAACCTAAAGGCATGATTTCTACCCAATTTCCCTCACAAAAATCATATAAGAATTCCCTCCCTTTTTACTAATTTTCCCGATATCTGTTTACAAGGATTATTATTACATACCATAAATGAATTACATAATGAATAAAAGCTATACTATAGGGAGCTTGAAATAGGCCCAAAGTGAACCTGGAAATACCAGGCCTTCAAATAGTCGCAGATGCCATCGTCTCATGATGTCCAATAAGGGTATCCTGGTGCGTCAAAGTTCCCAAGGGCTTCAGGGACCCCGGGCAATGCTCACACCAAGATCCTTTTAAATAGAAGAGTAGTTATGTGCAGTGTGGAAGGGTCAGCCCCAGTGTGCCAGAGTTTGGAGGAATATCGTGGATTCCTAGGCAGTACACATACTGGAGGAGCAGAACTTAAGTAATCTAATAGAAGAAGTGAGAGTGCTTGACATAGTTGATTTTTTTTTGAAACGGTATAGAGGTAAAATCTTTAGGAGTGAAAATACTTTAGGAGTATTAATAGTTTGGAGAAACATATTAGGAGTGAAAAACATGTTAAAAACCTTTTGAGGGAAAGGAAGGTTCAGCAAACAACAGCACAGTCACAAAAGCATCACATTGCCCAGTTTCAACTTCACTTTGTCAATCAGTTCTAGATGTGCAAACAGTTACACAAAAGGGAGCAGGGGTTGGAAACACAAGACACTTGAAACAGGAGCACGTAAGAAGAAGGGAGAAGGCGGTCATGATAGTTAATAGAGACACAGAGCAGGCAGGAATACTAATTTAAGGTCTAAATTACAATCATACTTAGTGATAAGCATGCTATTTAAGAACACACAAGACTTAAGCACTGCAATAAATATGTTGGCTAAAAACAGTGAGACATAAGTCTGGATACAAAGGCATTCATGCTGAAGAATACAGAAAGAACCACAAAGATTCAGTCACGCAAAGTAGCCATACTAGTTGGGGTTACAGGACAGGGAAGACACAAAAGTAAATAGGTTGTTTAAGACTATATTGAATACTTAAGCAGAATAGACATGTTGATTGAAACACTGAACAAGAGAGGGTGAAACTTAAGCATACTGATCACACCAGCAAATGGGAAAGAATAATTAAGTGAGCATGATTCCACAGTCTAGCCTTGGCTTTCAGCCGGCTGGACAAGCAATAAGCACAAATAGCAGAAAGAGAGATGAGAGAAAGTTTATGTGTGTATGTTTTTTGAACTACTGTCCGTGTCTTTAGAAGAATCAGAATGAGAGTATATATAGCACTTAGTGAGGTAAAAACAAGTAAGATAAAGAGTGAATCATAGTTCATAAAATAAGGGTAATCAAATAAATCAACCAGTAAATTGGGGGATTTAACAAATCAATTCATACAGAAAATCTGGAAGAGACCCCCTAGAGTAGGGAGAGTCAATTAACGCTATAAATTAGGGCTCAAATAAGGTAAGAAATCAATCACGTACCATATAGGAGCCAATTAAATCCCCTAAATCAGACCGATAGTTTAAATAAGGTATGTATTACTAACTAAAGTCACAAATAAGGAAGTAGGTAAAAAAATCACAGAGAAATACTAATTTTAACAGGAAAATTTAATTCGAACCCTAAATAAAATCAATCCATATATTTGATTGCTAGAAAAAACACATAACGGGAAAAAGATTGAAGTAGTTTGTGCAATAAATAGAAAAGACCTAGGGTTAAAGAACATACACAAAATTAGTTAAACCAGTAAAGAATAATCAGGTTCGAACACTTGAAGTCGAAAACCCTTTTGAAGAAAACTTACAACGAAACCCTAATTATAGAAAAGCACTGGAATTGAAATAGTAATAACAAAAGCAGAAGATTTTTGAGGAAAAATATCAAATAGCGCTTAAAACGTTTCAGATCTACAAGGATCTGAACAGACCTAAGTAGTTATAAGAATAGGGTTTTCGAAAATGATAGAGATGAAAGGAAACTTGGTCCAAAACCATAGATTCGAACCATAAATAGGAAAAAAAAAGTACTCACAAACGAAAATGGCCATAGATAGGCCTGTGAGAAATGTTTCAGACGAAACCAGGTTGAATCTCTTTGAGATTTTCTTAGAAATCGATGTAAGCGACCAACCAGAAGATGTAGAAGGCCGGCAAGGGCCAGAAATTGCAAAGAAACCCCATAGATGGAGAGTTTTGCTGGTGACGACGGTGAGGTTTTAGGGGGTGATTGAGAGAGAAGGGGAGGGATTAGGAAAAGGAAGACGGCGGATAATGAGAAGTAAGGTAGGGTTTTGGGGAGGGGTCACTTAATTAAAAATGAAAACTAATTCCTGGACCGTTGATCTCTTGAGA
Source organism: Nicotiana attenuata (assembly GCF_001879085.1). Taxonomy (NCBI): domain Eukaryota; kingdom Viridiplantae; phylum Streptophyta; class Magnoliopsida; order Solanales; family Solanaceae; genus Nicotiana; species Nicotiana attenuata. The sequence goes on from NW_017672492.1 coordinate 70,845, forward strand.
TCAACGGCCAGGATTAGTCAACGACTGGGCGGGTCAGATTAAAATTAGGCCTGCGTAGATTTGGGCTAAGTTTAGGATATTTGGGCTGGTATAATTGGGTTAAAATGAAATTAAAAGGTTTATTTGTTAAATACCCAATTAATTAGTAAAATAATTTGTACAAATAATTAACAAACTATAAAATATGATTTTTATGCATAAAATAATTTGAAATAATTACTCAATATTATAAAAAAATATAAAAGGTATTTTCTAGTGAAATAATGTAATGATGCATGCATGGGCTATTATTGCAATTATAACCCAAAAAATATAAATATAATTATAAAAAATGCAATTAAAATATTTGAACACTTATATGACCATGAATGATGAATTTAGATGATTAAATCATCATACAATAATATGAGGGATAATTTTGAACGTCTATGTAATTAAAAATGCATAAATAAATGGATTCAGGGCCTTGAAAATTGTAGAAAAATTGTAAAAATACTTGTGCATGTTTGCAAATGCATGTACAATATTTTGAAAGTGTTTATGCAAAATTTAAAATGTATGAGGAAAAAATTGGGTATCAACAATTATGTGATACCTCGAACCTTCGTAATCCCCGATGATTCCGATGCAACGAGGTCAACGGTCAAAGAGCTGGAACAAGTCATACTGATCGAGCATCTGCCCGATCGAAAGGTATACTTGGGCACGAGGTTAACTCCCGAGCTCAGGGAATAACTCATTAAATTCCTTATTAAAAATAAGGATTGTTTTGCTTGGTCCCACCTTGACATGACAGGGATCACGCACCACTCATCGATTGAGTTTGGACCCGAAGTTCAGACCGGTAAAGCAAAAGAGAAGACCACAGTCCGAGGTAAAGCATGCGTTCATCAAGGACGAGGTAACCAAACTTCTCAAAATAGAATCTATCCGAGAAGTAAAATATCCCGAATGGTTAGCAAACGTAGTTGTAGTCCCCAAGAAGGGGAATAAACTTAGAATGTGCATAGACTACAAAGACTTAAACAAAGCATGCCCTAAGAACACCTTTCCTTTGACGAATATCTATCACATGATTGATGCCACGGCTTGCTACGAGATCCTCAACTTTCTCGATGCCTACACTCGGTATAACCAAAAACAAATGAGCCCGGAGTATCAGGAAAGACTACGTTTATTACTAAGTACAGTACTTATTGCTATAATGTAATGCCGTTTGGGCTAAAAGATGTTGGTGATACTTATCAACACCTAGTAAACGGAATGTTCGAATAACAAATAGGTAAATCAACGGAGGTTTATATTGATACATGTTAGTTAAGTCCCTGCGCGCAGAGGACCATTTGACACATTTGCAGGAAACCTTCAATATATTGAGAAAATAAAACATGAAGCTCAACCCTGAGAAATGTGCATTCGGGATTGGTTCAGGCAAGTTCCTCGGCTTTATGGTGTCAAATTGGGGAATCGAGATCAACCCCGATAAAATCAAGGCAATCGAAGACTTTACAGTCGTGGACAGCGTTAAGGCCGTACAAAGATTAAGAGGGCGGATAGGCGCTTTAGGCCGGTTCATCTCGAGGTCTTCGGATCGAAGTCACGTGTTCTTCTCACTGCTCAAAAACAAGAACGATTTCACTTTGACCCTGGGATGCCAACAGGCATTGGAAGAATTAAAACGGTATCTTTCGAGCCCACCATTGCTTCATACTCCAAAAGCGGACAAGCAACTCTACTTATATTTGGTAGTCTCGGATGTTGTGGTAAGTGGTGTCCTAGTTCGAGAAGAGCAAGGTACGTAATTTCCTATTTACTACGTTAGCCGAACATTAGGTGAAGCCGAGACCCGGTACCCACACTTAGAAAAATTAGCGCTTTCTCTAATAAGCGCCTCTAGGAAATTAAAACTGTATTTTCAATGTCACCCAATTTATGTTGTAACCACTTACTCCTTTTGGCAACATTTTGCACAAGCCCGAACTCTCGAGCCGACTGGCCAAATGGACCGTCGAAATTAGTGGGTATGATATCGAGTATCAACCTCGAACAGCCATCAAGTCTCAAGTCCTAGCAGACTTCGTGGCCAACTTCACGCCTGCCCTCGTACCCGAGGTCAAAAAGGAACTTTTGCTAAAAACGGGTATGCCTTCGGGGGTGTGGACCCTTTTCACAGATGGAGCTTCAAAAGTGAAGGGGTCCTGTTTAGGCATCATTTTGAAGCCACCCACAGGCAATGCAATTAGAAAATCCATCAAAACCCCTAAGTTGACTAACAATGAGGCCGAGTATGAGGCCATGATTGCAGGTCTCAAGTTGGCTAAAAGTTTGAGAACAGAGGTCATCGAGGCCAAGTGTGATTCTCTACTCGTGGTTAACCAAGTCAACAAGATCTTCGAGGTTCGAGAAGTTCGAATGTATTGGTACTTGGAAAAACTGCAGGTACCCCTACACCGGTTTAAAGAATGGACCCTACAGCATGTACCTCGAGAGCAGAACAGTGAGGTCGATGCCCTTGCAAATTTGGGGTCATCAGTCGAAGACGACGAAATTAGCTCGGGGACTGTCGTATAACTTTCAAAGTCGGTAGACGAAGAAGGCCATGCCCAAATAAACTCCACAAGCCTAACATGGGATTGGAGGAACAAATATATCGAGTATCTAAAGAATGGGAAGCTTCCGTTGTACCCTAGGGAATCGAGGACTCTGCGAACGAAAGTTGCACGATTCACATTGGCCGAACATGGAACATTGTATAGAAGGATGTTCGATGGACCGTTGGCAACCTGGAGACACCGACTACGTCCTACGAAAAATTCACGAGGGTACTTGCAGGAACCATTCTGGTGCCGAATCACTAGTTCATAAAGTCCTCAGAGTATGGAACTATTGGGACAGTATGGAAAAAGATACTAAGGAGTTCGTTCGAAAATCCGACAAATGCCAAAGACATGCACCGATGATCCTCCAGCCTGGGGAGCAACTTCATTCAGTCCTATCCCCATGGCCATTCATGAAATGGGGAATGGGTATCATCGACCCTCTTCCATCGGCCCAGGTAAATCTAAGTTCATTTTATTTATGACTAACTATTTCTCTATGTGGGTTGAAACACAAGCTTTCAAGAAAGTCAAAGAAAAAGAAGTTATAGACTTCATCTGGGATCACATCATATGCCGATTCGGGATACCTACCGAGATAGTATGCGACCGTAGAAAACAATTTATTGGCAGCAAAATAACGAAGTTCCTCGAGGATCACAAAATAAAAAGGATATTATCGACGCCGTATCATCCTAGTGGGAACGGACAGGCCGAATAAACAAACAAGACTATCATTCAGAATCTAAAGAAAAGATTGAACGACACTAAGGGAAAATGGAGAGAAATTTTGCCCGGAGTCCTTTGGGTGTATCGAACAACATCAAAATCTAGTACGGGGGCAACACCGTTCTCCTTAGTATATGACGTCGAAGCCCTGATCCCTGTCGAGGTCAGGGAACCCAACGTCGATACACAATGTAAGAATCGAATCACTAGGCTATGAACACAAGCCTCGAATTTCTAGATGAAAAACAGGAAGCCGCCCTCGTCAGAATGGCATCACAGAAGTAGCGAATCGAAAGATATTACAATCGGAGAGCCAATTTTCGACACTTCAAAATTGGGGACTTAGTTCAGAGAAAAGTCACCATTAACACTCAAGACCCAAATGAGGGAAAACTCAGTCCGAACTGGGAGGGACCGTATCAGGTCCTCAAATTTGTTGGGAAAGGATCTTACAAACTTGGCACGATGAACGGAGAACAATTGCCAAATAATTGGAACATATCACTCCTCAAACGATATTATTGCTAAGGTATGTCTCTCTCCTTTTTTTCATTTGTATTTGATACTAACTTATTGCAGGTGTTCGATCGAAGACATCAAGAAATTCTTCAACACAAAGACCTCAGGTTTTAAAGCACGCGTTTCATCTTTTTCCTTTAGATCGGTTTTTGTCCCAAATGGGTTTTTCTGGCGAGGTTTTTAATGAGGCAACAATTATTTGTGCTACCTGGGGACAATTCAACAATATCCGAGGCTTCTTTTCAATCAACCTCAAATACTGGGGGGCATCACCCTCAGATGTAATCACTCTTGGATGTTATATTCTCAAGGAAAATACTCCGTATCAACAAGTCTCGATAGGTAAAATTTTGTAAATGGCCAAACGGTCAAATGAACCGTGTCCTTGTAGATTATTCGAGCCCCGATGGCAAAACATGTACACATGAATGATCTATATAAAGAAGTATTTTTTCTTACCAGATGTTCCATGCTTTAGTGAAATTCTACGTCACTTATGATCTATTGCGGAAGTTGGCTCAAGTGCCAATCGCAACTAAAGCTTGAGCTATCAACCCCGTACTCAGGGACTGCCGTCGGAAAATCGACATGTTTGAATTGTTAGACTTCGAGACTATAAGACCTTGAAAAGGCAATCCTCGGTCTAATAGGCCACGGCCACCCCACTCGGGGACTGACACTTTAAAAAACGTTGAAGTAATCGAGAAACAAGCCCAAAGGGCAAATCTCAAGTTAAAGGCTACGGCCAAACTAACACGGTTCTGAGACGTCCGAATTCCATAATCAAACAGGCCTTCAAATATTTTCATAAAACCGGTTAAAAAAGGCTACCCTCTGCAATGTTACAAAGGGTTTCGATAACGTCAACCCTCAAAAACCTTAAGAGGTACCAAATTGTTCGAACTCTCGAATAAACTTATGCTAAGGCATAACAAAGTTTTTCGATAACATTGAATCCTAATGGGTACAGACTTATCTCGTGCTAAGGCATAACAAATTTTTATATGAGTAAACTTTTTAAGTCGAAAAAGGAAAAAGCCACTTTTTTAAGGCCATATCGGCCCGATTCAAGAGGGCCATTACATTGTTGAGTTCGAGGATCCACCCTCGCTCAATCAAAACCTAAGGGTTTTTCTACCCCTAGTTCGAGAAAGTTTTCACTCGATTATAGAGACTATACTAATCTGACTTCGACAAAAATTTTGCAAGGCAACGAAGTGAGTTAAAATTCTCACAAGATATAAAATATATCAAAATTATCATAAGGCGAAAAACAAAGCAGAGTTTTCACAAAACAGAAATTGGAGACGGGTCGGAAAGAAAAGGGATCTTTCATATATGCAAAAATATTTACAAATACCGCTCAGGGTCTTACACAAAAAATCCAAAAACAAAAATAAATAAAAAAATATTCTAAGTGCCTAATCTTCCCTGAGAGCCTCCTCTTCATCTTATCCACTCTCGAAGCCACTCGCACTCCCGGAGTCATTGTCATCAGAAGAAAGCAGCGCTCTAGCTTCGGCCTCGAGTACTTTCGCACTCTCGATCTCGGCAGCAAGGTCAAAGCCACGAGCATGAATCTTCTCAAGAGTCTCTCTCTGAGATTGGCATTTGGCATGCTGGGCAACGCAGAATGCTCGAGCCTGAGCGGCATCAGAGATTTCCTTTGCTCGAGCGTGAGCAGCTTCAGCATCGGCTCGGTAGACCCCCATGACCGCCTCCGCGTCAGACTTTGTTTTTTCTGCCTCAGATGTGGCCTCCGAAAGTTCGGTGACCAATCGAGCCTCGAGCTCTTCAATTCTTTTAGTTTGGGCCGAGTTTTCCTCCTTCATGCTTTATAGTTGACGTTCAGCCGATGACAGTTGAGTTTAAGCAACCTCCTTCTCTAAGGCAAGGCGGTCCGTGTTATGTTTCCATCCCAAAGTCTCTGCCTCCTTCATCTTGGCCTCCTCACGAAGTTGCTTGATTTTCTCAGCCTTTTGCTTAACCTGAAGGATCGAAGAATTAGTCGTCATCCCCGAACTGATACATCACACTTCTAACAAATTTTTTCATTACCAGCTCAATCAGGTCGATCTTCACTTTATGGGCTGTGGCCAATTCGGCTCGGAGGACCTTGATTTCCTCTTGTTTTTGCCCACTGATAAGTCTGATGGCATCTATCTCCTCAGTGAGCCTCTTCAGATCGGCTTCATACCGGTTTCAACTCAACCCGGGACTTAGAAAATGCTTCCCGATGAAGCGTCAAGGCCTATGAAGAAAGAGGAAAAAGAAAAAATCAGGCAAGAGGAAACGAAGGCAAAAGTAGTATTGATAAAGGGAGCTAAGGCTTACCTGACTCAAGAGTCGATGGGCCTCATCGAAGATGCTCGATGCATCACCCAGATCGGAAGCATCTTCGACTTTCGTGAAGCAACTGTGGAAAATGTCCTCCCCTTCGTAGACCATTCCCACATTGGGGGTCTCGTTGCCCTGAGCTTCCTGAAATTGCCACACGGAAAATGTGGGGAGGGGCAGCGAATCGTCATCCATCCTCGGTCCTTGTCCTTATCTATGCTCGAGAACAGCACCTTGGTGGCCTGACGCTGAAGCCTTATTAATCCACCTCGATAGAGATGGGAGCTGTACAGTCTAATAAGATGGTCGAGGGTAAAAGGCATGCCCTCAACTTTGCTCACGAAGAATCAAAGCAAAATGACAATGCGCCAAAAAGAAGGAGGGATCTAGGCTAGGGTTATTTGGTATTGGCGGCAAAAATCGAGGATAATGGGGTCGACGGGACCCAACGTAAAAGGGTAAGTGTAAACACTTAAGAACCCTTTCACATAAGTGGTGATGTCCTCTTCGGGGGTCGCAATCACCACCTCTTTGCCTTCCCAATGTCAATCTTTCTTTACCTTCTTAAGGTCGCCCTCAGTTATCGAGCATATATATCTCGACATTGGCTCACATCGACTAGGGACCAACGACGGTTTCTCAACCTTGAAATCAGAAGTAAGATCGCACACCCCGGGAACGCACTCCTCGACGCGTGGTTCCACCGGTGTCTTGTCGTCGGGTGGCCGCGATAAAGAAGCTTTCTCCTTTTGAGGAACGGTTTTTGATGTTTTTGCCATCTTTATATGGATTCAGGGAAAGAAAAAGATGAGATTTATAGTTTTGAAAAAGGGTTGGCAACGAGACCTAGAAATTGTGCAAGGACGGAGAAGCTTGATAAGATGTGAAGAACTTTGAAGATTTGCAAAAGGATTTGAAAAGCTTAGAAGGATTTTGAAGATTAGTACAAGAAAGATTCAAAGTAGAGTTTAAAGAAGTGAGAAGAAGACCTATATTAGATTCACGGCGACGGTTTAAAGGTACTAGTGACCGACCATCAGCTGACGCTCGTTAATGATCTTGGGAACCGTACCGACGCGATACTTCGGTCGCTTTTGTCGCTTACGTCAGAAGGGTGATGTCATAACTAGTCGAGGTGTAAATCGAAGGCTCAGTTCGTTTCTTTTAATTACACTCCAAGGAACGAGGGGACTATCTGTATAAGGATTAAATAGGAACTTGCCCGATTTTTCCACTTAATCGAAGACCAGGGCATCACGTCGAGGGTCAGTCTCGTAATGGATCGGGTCATAGTACAAAGATAAAGTATCAAACTCGAGAATCGAGGTGCTCGTAGAGATCGAGGCCAGTAGCTGTCGAGACCATATATAGCAGACCTCGAACGAAGCATAATAACAAAAAGGCGAGATATCCGTAACCGATCGAAGATCACGGCAGAAATTCCGGGATAGATCAGATCAAAGGTAGTTATTTAGGCTAATCATGGGATTTACTTCTGCAAATTAGAATTATACCATAATTAGGATTCCTCTACTATATAAAGAGGAGTCCCCATCATTTGTAGATAATATATACACACAGATCAAAGTAATAAAATATTCTCTCTTTAGTTTACTCTCTCTTATTTATCAGCTTGTTGCATGTTAACCGTTCTTATATAATTGGCTCAAGGGTATCCGATCTCAACGGCTCTTTCCAAACGCTGGTTTGCTTTGTATTATTGTCAATTTTCATATCTTATCTTATGTTTATCAATTGGTATTAGGTGCACGAATCCTTAAAACTACATTATAAGTTTAATTGTTATCCAATTTTTAGGGTAAATAATATATTTATATGTATTAGCATTACACCGCTTTCTCTTATTCTTAGATTTCTAGTAATACATATTGTTTGCTTAAGTTATCCTATTTTTCTTGTTGTTGTTACTTCCTATGTTTTTTTGTAGTTGTTACTGTTTCTTTTCCATGCCTTCGTCACTATTATATTTCTTTCCAGCAGAAAGAGCCTCTATCTCCACAAGTTAAGGATAAGATTTGCGTATACACTATCTTTCCAAACCCCACTCATAAGATTTCACTGGGTATGTTATTGTTGCTAAACCTATTCTCAAATTTAAAGGACCGTTTATGCTATTTTCTACTCTTTCCGATCAACAATAAGTGACCATTTTACCTTTTTATTTTGGTCCAAATTAAGTGTCTATTTACATAATCAAGAAGGAATTAATTTTGTTATTTAAAATTTTTTCCTTATTTACATATTTCAATGTGTCAAAGTAATAATTAATTAAGGTTAATTTAGTGAAAACATCTTTTTTTTAGGAGTTTGTATTTTTAAAATGGGTATATCAAAAGTAAAATAGTTACATATTATGGATTGGAGGGAGCAATGCTTTTAGGTAGGAATTATCTTGTGAGATGGAGGGTAAATGATGAGTGAATTTACTGATACAAAATAAATAAAAGTGACCGTACTAATTATTTTATAAGAATGATCAGAGAGGGAATTAACTCTGTTTACGAATTTTTATTATATAGAAGAGCCATAATGGTCGACCAACGGTATTTCAGTAATTTCATAACTGATCTAAATAATTGATTTAAGTTAAATTTTTATTACTTCGGTAACACACGTGTACATAATTCTTTTTTTTAACTATACATAAGAGGCTTAGAAGCAGGAGAGGTTACTCATATCAGCTTGCTTATCAAGGGCAATTTATTCATTCATGCGCTATCATATTTTGAATAGTCTACTATGTCCTTATGATTATTAACGCATGCGGCTCAAAGTAGGATTAGATAGTCATTTCCACCAAGACAACCTGTCAGCCTTTTCTATTAGTGAGCTGACAACTTTTTGCTATTCTCTAATGCTAAAGCTTCATATTTTGCATTCCTCCTTCCGCGCTCAATTTGCACCATCTTCACACGCTCAACAAACAATGGTGTCACGATCCTAAAACCGATCCGGTCGTGATGGCGCCTATCATGAAACTAGGTCAGCCGATACAATTCCCAAATCAAACTATTATTTTGTAAAAGTCATTTTTAAGCCATTAATTAACAAGAAATCTCATAGTATAAGTCTAAATAACCAGTGCGGAATAAATACACAAGGCCGACATCGGGGTGTCACAAGTCATGAGCATCTACTATAACTGTCTGACACATCAAGACCAATATGGCCTGGAAAAAACACCAAAAATACACTAAGGAAGAATAAAGAGGGAGAAAAGCAGGGCTGCGAACGCCAGGCAGCTACCTTACTAACTCCGATAAACTTGCCACTGAGTAATCAACACCCGCCACCGGGTTCAGAAATACATGAATCTGCACACAAGGTGCAGGGAGTAATGTGAGTACGCCAACTCAGTAAGTAATAAAAGTAAATAAGGACCGACCAGTAAAAAAATCACATAATCCACGTCATGGGTACAGTATGTTTCCAAAGCAGGATACAAATCAAATCATCTTATTAAACTCCAATTTCAGTAAAATCCTTTGAAAAATATCTTTCTAACAGTTTCAATAGAGGTTCAATTAGTTTATAGTTAAAGTGATGAAAATCATAATCGGCCCCTCGGGCAAAAACATAGTTTGTATACAGCCCCTCGGGCAAACATAAATCATAAACAGCCCCTCGGGCAAACCTCTCGATCACTCATATACATCTCATAACATGAAAATCTCAATGGAAATAACAAAACCAAATCAGTAATTAAATTCCGAACATCTCGTAAAAACTCCAGTTTCAATGAAAGTTGTTCAAAATATTTGTTTAACATTTTCAATGGAGGCTCAGCATAAAGATGAGTGCAAACAGTAATTTCATAAACAAGCCCCTTGGGCAAAACATCACTCCTATATATATAGCCCCTCAGGCAAGCCTCTCAGTCACTCATGACTCAACTCTCATCAATCAGCACTCACACACAGCACTCATGCTCAATAGGTACCCTATAATAATCGGTGCGGCGTGCAACCCGATCTATATATCGCTGTGGCGTGCAGCCCGATCTATATATCGCTGCGGCGTGTAGCCCGATCCATATATATAGTCGACTGCGCTCACTGGGGGTGTGCAGACTCCGGAGGGGCTCCTACAGCCCAAGCACTATATCGCTGCGGCGTGCAGCCCGATCCAATATCGCTGCGGCGTGCAGCCCGAACCATATACCGCTGGGCATGCAGCCCGATCCATATATCACTGCGGCGTGCAGCCTGATCTATATCTCTATATCTCTCTCTCTCTCTCTCTCTCTCTCTATATATATATATATATATATATATATATATATATATATATATATATATATATATATATATATATATATATATATATATGTACGGCATGCAGCCCGATCCATAAATATATAATCCTCACAACCAGGCCCTCGGCCTCTCTCAGTCATCAGCCTCAGAAGCCACTCGGGCTATCAGTAAAACAGGGTGTTTAGCCCAAAATATCATTTTATGCATAAAAACAGAGTAATGGAGACCGAATTATGGAATCAGTAAAATGTAGCATGACTGAGTGTAAATATTAAACCAAAACAGTAAGAAAACAGTAGTAAAGAGCCCCTAAGGGTCCAAACAGCTTGGCACTAGGCCCAAATATGGCATTCAGCCCAAAACATAGTAATACTTTCTAAAACAAATTGATATCAAATAGTTTTCAATCAAATACGCGACTTAATAGTCCTACGGGACAGACCAAGTCATTATCCCCAACGGTGCACGCCCCCACGCTCGTCACCTAGCGTGTGCGTCACCTCAAAGTAGCACAACGATGTCAAATCTGGGGTTTCATACCCTTAGGACAAGATTTACAATTATTACTTTCCTTGAAACAGAAGAAAATCGACTCCGCAATGCCCTTGCCGCTCGACTCGGCCACAAAATCACCCCGAATCTATCCAAAATCAATACTATAACATCAATACAAGCCATAGGGACAAAGCCCACGCGAAAATTATCAAATTAACTCAAGAATGCCGAAATTGCCCAAACCCGGACTCGGGCCCACGTCTCAAAATCCGACCAAAGTCTCAAAATCCGACAACCTATTCAATTACGAGACTATCCATACTAGTTTCACTCAATTCCGACTTCGAATCGCCTTTCAAATCCCAAATATTCATTTCATGAAGTTCCACAATTTTTTCCAAATTTTCATCCCAAATCTCTACTCAAATGATGAATCCAACGTTATAATCATGTATTTTAGCCAAAATTGAGTTAGAATCACTTACCCCGATGGTTCTCTTGAAAATCCCTCGAAAAAATCGCCAAAGCCCGAGCTCTGTAGGTCAAAATATGAAATACAACCCCAAATCTCGCATTTATAATGCACCTTCCGGATTCCCTCACCGCTGACCACGGAAAATCACCGCTGACCACGGTAAAGCACCTCTGACCGCACTTCAGGTGGCTGCACAGACAGGCCTTAGTATTTTGGCCATAACATTCTCTAGAGACGTTCAAATTATGATTTGTTTACTTTTCTGGAAACTAGACACGAAGGGCTACAACTTTTATTTTTGATTCATCTCACAATTCCTTGTAGATCAAAAGATATAGGCTTTCGAAGTTGGACAAGCGGCCCTGCGGATTCTTCATGACCGCGGCCGCGAACAATTTTCTGCCGCAGCGGAAGTTCCACCGCTGCAGCGAAATATCACTGCTGACAGCGGTCCTTTTGGCTTCTGGGGCGATGATTTTTCCACTGTCCGCAGCCCCCCCCCCCCCCCGACGATCTGGAACAACTTCCGAGGGCTGAAATGTCCGAACTCGCTCAAAACTCACCCCGAAACTCACCCGAGGCCCCCGGGACCTCAATCAAATGTACCAACACATCCCATAACATCATTAAAATTTAGTCGAGCCTTCGAATTACTCAAAACAACACCAAATCCACCTCGGGTTCAAGCCTAAGGACTTAGAAACTTTCAAATTCCACAATCAATGCCGAAACCTATCAAATCAAGTCCGATTGACCCCAAATTTTGCACACAAGTCATAAATGACATAATGGAGCTATTCGAATTTCCGGAATCGGATTTTGATCCCGATATCAAAAAGTCAACCCATCGTCAAACTTCCAAACTTAAATTTCCATTTTTAGCCATTTCAAGCCTAAATTTACCACGGACCTCCAAAATACATTCCGAACACGCTCCTAAGTCCAAAATCACCCAACGGAGCTAATCCAATCATAAAAATTCAAATCCGAGATCGAGTACAAAAAGTCAAAGACTTGGTCAAACCTCTCAAATTTTAAGCCTTAAGCTGAGAACCATTCTTCCTTATCTATTCTGTTCCACCTGAAAACCAAAACCGACTATTTACATAAGTCATAATACATCATACGAGGCTAGTCATGCCCGAGAACCGGCGAGCGAAATGCAAATGGTCAAAACGACTCGTTGGGTTGTTACATCCTCCCCCACTTAAACATATGTTCGTCCTCGAACATGCCCAAAGTTGTTCCAAAAGCCATCAAATCGCCATGTATCCTCACTAAGAACATGCCCGGGGGTGTTCCCACGTCACCCTATCGCACATAGGTCCGATAGCACAACATAACTGAAATTTCGTAATCCATCCTAGCCCTTAATCCTTAGAACCAAATTTCCACTTCCGAAATCATCTATAGGATCAGAATCCCATATCTATACACTGTATAGATCCGACAAGATGCATCAAACCATATCCGCAACTCAAGATGAATCACATGATATACCACACAACTCAACGTTCATAGCGATAACTTCTAATCATAACAGCTGCTCATACAGCCCCAATACCGGTAATAAACCTCTTATCCAATAAAACCTCATTTCAACACTTTCGTATACTGCCAATGATGAAAGAAACACGCAGAAATCATAACCATTCATCAGATCAACCAATCATGGAGCTCCCTCTCCTTCGGCTAGGACTATACTGAATTGCTTAAGCCGAACTTCGATATTATCCTTCCAACATGCTGAAATCGAATAGTATCCATTCTAGGCCCAATGATCTTATCTCATCCAACACGACTACTCTAGTGACATGACACATCAATACAATCTAAAGCCATAACCCGTGCAATCCGCACACCAATAAGCAACAATCCAAATGTACTCAAATCACAAAAAAAAATGACTCAAATGAGAGAGTTGTACCGCAAGCTCACCAGTACCACCACAACACGATGCTAAGAGCCCATCACACATTGTAGAACCAGAACACACGAATCAAACCCGAAGGATCATACCTCCACATACTTCGCTGCAATACGCGATCCTATCCAAACACTGGCCCACGCGAAACACCTCAAGTCACCATGCTCAAAATCAACAACCACGCGCAGTTTGATATCTGGTACCAAGAGTGAATCACCGTAACCACGGAGAAGAAAATGATGCAATGCCACACCGGCCCGAAAGAACATACCCAATCCGCAATCAATCGTGCAATACCCCGATACCCATCACACTCAAATTCCGCTATAAGCCCAAATAAAACCATATCATTTGTGCATTTAACCAACGAATCCCAATCTCGCGTAGCATATAAGAGTAGCTCACAAATAACCTCAGAACACTAATAAGCTCAAGGACAACCGAATGGCACATCCCTCAAAAATAGCAATTCGGAGTCAACAATTCCGACCCGGTGCAGAACACACATCCATACTGGGCCTACCAATGATCCCTAAATCAACTGTGGTCACCCACAATAGATAAATAACCTTCCGAAAGCCCACAGTGACTGAATCACAACACATACCACCCTCTGACTAACCTTAGCTACATTTTCACAGTCCACAACCACGAAACCATCTACTCACGAAAGCTCTCAGTCTCCAAATCCATTAGAACATACGAATCACCATTTCTGATCCCAACTCCACCACCTGAATGTCTAACACATCTCTTATACATGATCATCCCGTGAGGAATACTTCTATTATTCTTCTGTGCCACAAAGCAAAATTTGAACACTAGCAGTCGATCAACTAGGAGAGTTCCTCAATACCAATGAAGTATCCACAAATCAAAACACATCCCCCCCCCCCNTATCCATAGATCAAAATACACCCCCCCTTCTGAAATGTATACTCTCATCAAGCCATACCAAATAGTAATGTTATTTACCTAGTCATATGAAAATGTCCATGTTGCCTAAGGACTCATGACCTCCCCTTCAAAACCGAACCGTGGTCTTACACATGTAAATCTCAATCCTACACAACACACCGCATATACTATGCCATCATACGAAAAATACGAGAACTTCGTAATCCACTACGAGCTACAAGCAACTACGTACTCAACTAGCCAAGAACTTTCTATTGATCCCATCTAGAAGAAAATTGCTATACATCACATGCTCCTCGTGCCAGTAGAAATGTACGCCTCCAACCATGGTAGAAATCGTCAAGAACTCCCCGGATCCCCTTTGCACAAAATCAAATCGTCAAGACTGAATCCTTTTAACTCAACCAAGCTACGCAAGCCATCATAACCTAAGAGCTTTGCCACAAAACACCTGTAGAAACTCATTATCTCATAAACACCCAAAGAATTAATCGTATTCCTTACAATGCCGATCTGACCTACTACCAAGCTATCCTATTTATCCAAGTTCCTTCCAAATTACCTTCAATTTGATACTTCTCCTTGCCATAATACCGCAAATCCTCAACTCAGACTCACCACACGAGACCCAAGCATAAGACTACACCACCCTAAGGCTCAAAAACCGTTGTATTCTTCTGAAGCACCCCCAAAAGTACCACAACCGAGATACCTGTTCTGAAGAGACCATTCTGCGAATCTAAAACCATTACCTTCACTTTCCTGATGCTGGTATGTAGAATCCATGATGATACAGATATGCCACAAGTCCTGACATCTTCCCATATAAATCTCAGTTTCTAGCCAAATACACATCCTGAAGATTCCCAATTTCCACGCTCGAATCTTGAATTCGTTTGAACCATTCTCGAGAGTCTTCCACTATGCTCAAATCTCAATTAGACTGTCCAAACGGACTGAACAACCGGTGCCCCATTAGCACTCCAACACACAAGGAAGTAACTCCACCTTAATGCAACCTAATATATTCCTGCTCCATACACATTACATCCTTCACCAATAACAACTCAAATTGTTCCGTGATTCTCATATAGTCATAAAGTTTACCCAGAATTTCCTTTACTCAAGTCATCCTCGATCTCACCCTCTGCACAACATAACTCATTCGCAAGTATATCTTAAATCAAAACCAATACAACATATAATCATGAAATCAACTTACCAATAGCGGACTCCCCCACTTGGCTTAAAGCCATAGATCAAAACACACCAAAAACTCACAATGCCTATACTCTATCATTGCCACAGCACCATAGTGAGATTCAACTAAATCCCTCATAAGCCCATGCAACACATAACATCTTGTATTTCAAATCATTTGCGAACCTCGCATTCACCCTCGTAACGGTCAAGACAACTCTTCTACGCGATCCAAGATCAAACTGCAGCATGTATAATTCGCTGATAAAAGAGGACTTCCAACAAACCACATAAGGATCACACAAACTGCAAAACACTCCGCAGGAGATAACCCACCTGCTTCGCCTTAAACTAACATCTCTTTATACCCTTCCACCGTCATAAACATCACGCAATCACTTAATCTTCCTGAGTCTGAACTCGTATCACAACATGAAATATGCTTCACTTCCCAACTAGACAACATGAAAAGATCCTTCAACACCCCTACAATTCGGGGCTATACATAAAATTACGATGGAAATCAAGCACTAGATAGTTCTTGCTACCCCCAAGCAGACCCTTCTCGTCTCATTCAAATCATATGAACACATCTCGTAGTCATATCATGCTCACAACGTAGCTATCCAGTCCTCACTTCCCCTAATAGGGACACTATCAAACATATAAATCCAAAAGTACGTGCTCACACAATCAACACCTCAGTGCTCAAGCTACAAGCAGAGCCCGACCTCAAGTCCTCCAGACTGGCCCAACATCAACACACAGAAATCACATCTCACCCCTCGATCAGGGAATCACAAGCCATCGATGCACAGCTGATACCGAGTGCTCATGCGCGCATACGAACGCGTTGAAGGAATTTCAAGAGTTACATTTCAAGCTGAATCAATGTTGCACGATAAGAATTCAAGAATGTGAAGTTTTTCCTAAAGGTTCTGCAGCCTCCCGAGGATAAGTACAGATGTTTCCGTACCGATCCGCGAGACTCTACTAAACCGGCTCATGACCCGTGAGACCTATGTAACCTAGGCTTTTATACCAACTTGTCACGACCCTAAAACCGACCCTGTCGTGATGGCACCTATCATGAAACTAGGCCAGCCACCACAATTCCCAAATCAAACCATTATCCTATAAAAGTCATTTTTAAGCCATTAATTAACAAGAAATCTCATAGTATAAGTCTAAATAACCAGTGCGAAATAAATACACAAGCCCGTCATCGAGGTGTCACAAGTCACGAGTATCTACTGCAACTGTCTGACGCATCAAGACCAACATGGCCAGGAAAAATCACCAAAAATACACTACGGAAGAATAAGGAGGGAGAAAAGCAGGGCTGCGAGCGCTAGGCAGCTACCTTGCTAACTCCGATGAACTTGCCACTGAGTAATCAACACCCGCCACCGGGTTCAGAAATACCTGAATCGGCACACAAGGTGCAGAGAATAATGTGAGTACGCCAACTAAGTAAGTAATAAAAGTAAATAAGGACCGAGTAGTAAGAAATCACGTAATCCACGTCATAGCACCACAGTGAGTACAGTATGTTTCCAAAACAGGATACAAATCAAAGCATCTCATTAATCTCCAATTTCAATAAAATCCTTTGAAAAATGTCTTTCTAACAGTTTCAATAGAGGTTCAATGTAGTTTATAGTGATAGTGATGAAAATCATAATCGGCCCCTCGGGCAAAAACATAGTTCGTATACAGCCCCTCGGGAAAACATAAATCACAAACAGCCCCTTGGGCAAACCTCTTGGTCACTCATATACATCTCATAACATGAAAATTTCAGTGGAAATAACAAAACCAAATCAGTAATTAAATTCTGAACATCTCGTAAAAACTCCAATTTCAGTGAAAGTTGTTCAAAATATTTGTTTAACATTTTCAATAGAGGCTCAGTATAAAGATGAGTGCAAACAGTAATATCATAAACAAGCCCCTCAGGCAAAACATCATATATATATATATATATATATATATATAGCCCCTCGGGCAAGCCTCTCAGTCACTCATGACTCAACTCTCATCAATCAGCACTCACACTCAGCACTCATGCTCAATAGGTACCTTATA
Source organism: Nicotiana attenuata (assembly GCF_001879085.1). Taxonomy (NCBI): domain Eukaryota; kingdom Viridiplantae; phylum Streptophyta; class Magnoliopsida; order Solanales; family Solanaceae; genus Nicotiana; species Nicotiana attenuata. Next base: position 88,407 of record NW_017672492.1, read on the forward strand.
AGAGGGTCAAACGCCACATATAAACATGAAAATATTATGCAATGGATAGATTTTAAGGACTGAATTCAACACTGATAGTAGCTAAGTGTCACTTCTATAATTACTTACAAGATCTCATAATAATAATGTCTTAAACCCTCTATAACCTCCTAATAGACATAATCCCTTCGAACTCATGTGGATTTACTACGGCACATCCTAACGCTAAGGTACGGGATGTAACATCATCTCAAAATTCCTTGTAGATCAAAAGATATAGGCTTCCGAAGTTGGACGAGTGGCTCTGCGGATTCTTCATGACCGCGGCCACGGACCATTTTCCACCGCAGCGGAAGTTCCACCGCTGCAGCGAAATATCACCGCTGACACCGNCGACCCCCCCCCCCCCCCCCCCCCACACGATCCGGAACAACTTTCGAGTGCCGAAATGTCCGAACTCGCTCAAAACTTACCCTGAAACTCACCCGAGGGCCCCGGGACCTCAATCAAATGTACCAACACATCCCATAACATCATTAAAATTTAGTCGAGCCTTCGAATTACTCAAAACAACACCAAAATACAAAATCCACCTCGGGTTCAAGCCCAAGGACTTAGAAACTGTCAAATTCCACAAACAACGCCGAAACCTATCAAATCAAGTCCGATTGACCCCAAATTTTGCACACAAGTCATAAATGACATAATGAAGCTATTCCAATTTCCGAAATCGGATTTTTATCCCCATATCAACAAGTCAACCCCTCGGTCAAACTTCCAAACTTAAATTACCATTTTTAGCCATTTCAAGCATAAATTTACCACGACCCTCCAAAATATATTCCGAACACGCTCCTAAGTTCAAAATCATCCAACGGAGCTAATCCAATCATAAAAATTCAAATCCGAGATCGAGTACAAAAAGTCAAAGACTTGGTCAAACCTCTTAAATTTTAAGCCTTAAGCTGAGAACCATTCTTCCATATCTATTTTGTTCCACCTGAAAACCAAAATCGACTATTTACATAAGTCATAATACATCATACGAGGCTAGTCATGCTCGAGAACCGGTGAGCGAAATACAAATGCTCAAAACGACCGATCGGGTTGTTACAAGTGGCCCCCACTTGAATGTTGATTCTACGCGCTATGTTTAAGCCATTTTGGAAATTATCGTTCCTTTGCCCAGTTACACGTCAGCACACGTGAATGCAATGAATGCAACATTGTTTGTTTATGAAAGACACATTGGCACACTCCCTTTAACTTCAACTGGAATATCAACGTGGCACTTAGGAAGTGTTATTTCATGGCAAAATCATTAGTAGCTAAACTATTTCTTTGTTATAAGTGTGATTATACAGATAAAACTTCATGAATAAAATCATAAAGAGATCACTTAAGTACTATTTACAAAAGCCATAGAAATATCACCAAATATTAATAAGTCAGCGAATGAGACTTTGTTAAAAAATTTCAAAGATGAAACAAACTTGAAAAAAGGAAGATTAAAACTAAAGATCACTACTGGATGAGAGCACAATGAAGGCTAGAAAGTTGCATCATATAAGAAATTCACGTCCTATATAAGTTTTAGAGTAACTAAAGAAAACAAAGAAAATTCTGAACACTAAAATATTTAGAAAAGGAAAAGCTCCTTCTTTTCCATCATATCCAAATGTTGTATTATATAGTAAAATTCTTAGGTAAAAATACGGGGCGCCCAAATCGGGCGCCCCTTTCTAACCTATAGCCGCTTTGTCTTTTTGTTTGCATCCATACTCACTTTTTAAAAAACTTCAGCTTCCCTTTATAACTGGAAAACTTCAGCTCTAGAGCTGAAGTTCGCGAGTTAAAAAAAAAAAACTTCAGCTCTAGAGCTGAACTTCAGGCCCGGCTACTAAAATGCTGAAGTTTTGTGTAATTGCCTTTGCTACTTCAGCCCCGTGTGCTGAAGTTATGTGAAAAAGCGGGTACGCTTGCAATTTTTTTTGCAAAGCGGACACAGGTTAAAATGTGGCACAAAAAGCGAGTATAGATGCAAATGCCCCGATTCTTAGGGGTCATGTTCGTGTATCTTCCTAATTATTAAATTTGGTTAGACTTAAAAGTATATACAGATGTAAGATTGGCAATCACGAACCATTATAAATATTTGAGTTTAAGAAATTCTCACAATGCAATTAATTATAAAAATATGTTGCTGTCAAAGTTTCATCGAATTTCTTTTTCACAATACTCAAGCATATAAGACTTTACAAATTGTAGTAATTGTGAAAAATAAACTGAACCTAAAATACTGCAACAGAAACTACAAATTGCAGTACTTGTATTCAATATATAGGTTATCAAATCTTTGATAGAGCATTTTGCATAGGACATAAAAGTATGTGCCTAGAAATAAGTTTTTAACATTTTCACTTTCTTTTAATTGTTTCGATGTTCTTTATGCAAAAATTTTAAAGAAAAAGGAAAAAAGATCTTGAATGGCAATTTTGTTGTATTTTATTCTGAACTTCTGTTATATTTTCAATTTTTGAGGTGGTATATTGTTATTAAAGGAGTAGAATAGTTACACATTAACAAACTTCACATTAAGATAATATATAGTAAAGCAACTGCGTATAATTTCTGATTAGTTTAATTTAATTAAGTCGAAGAATTTTTTTTTTTGGCAAAAACCTCATACATTCGAATTGATTAAAAAAAAGGGCCCAGTTAATATAAATGAGTAAGGGGTCGTTTGGTAGGAGGTATTAGAAAAAATAATGCAAGCATTAGCTCTATGCATTATTAATACCTTGTTTGCTATATTTTTTCAACTTGTGTATAACTAATCATCATACATGGCACCATCCTATGCATAAGTAATGCATAGAAAACCATAGCATTAGTAATACCAAGGCTTTAATGCATGCATTAGCATGGTTAAAGACAAAATTGTCCTTAAAGTCCCTTAAAGCTAGAAAATATGGAGGGCATTTTTGTAAGCAACTATTTTTCTTAAAAGTTATGCAATGCATTATAATTTTAATACACCACACCAAAAAATAGATAAGAAATAATATTTGCATAACTGTTAATGCTTGCATTACTGACACATGCATTACTAATCCATGCATTACTAATACACCTTATTCCACACTATTCTTATATACCCTACCAAACGACCCCTAAATGTCATGTTTGATGCTTTTCAAATCACTTTGGTAGACTTTTTAGGAATTTCCAAGAGAGAAATTTATTTGTATAAAATTTTTGGAAAGGTTTTATAGCATATAAGTTGTTACTTTATGTTATTGTAGCTTAAATTTTTTTAGCATATGCTCCAGAAAGTCTCATTTTTCAGTAAAAAGGGATCCCATTTTAAAACAGTCATTTTCTTCAGAATTCCTATGCTGGAAAATTTACTCAGAAGACTCGATATTTTCGGGGGGAAAAAAAGGTTTCATTAGAAGGTTTACCCTCTATGTAATTAATAATACAATTCTTTACCTAGACTTCATTTGTCCAAACTATAATTTGTCGCCTTCCTACAAAAAATGTTGAACAACTAAAGTTAATTATAATTTCATATGTTAGTGTCATTTATTTATCCAATAATGTTGATTTGCCGAATTACTGTCTTGATATTCTAATGTAACTTCATGTTCATTTTGTGTGCTAACATTGTTTTTCAATTACATAATATAACAAACATTGTAACTTTTAGTACGCATATGGACAATATTTACTTGAAGTTACAAAATAATATTTAAAAGTTTGGTTAATTTGGACATATAATTTGTCAACTTCAACTTGAAATATTATTTGCAGAATAATGTATGTGTTAATTTTTAGTTCGTTATTTATACTTCGAACATTGAAATAGAGAATTTAGAATTAAAAATTTGGTTGAAAAATATTTCTCATCAAGTGAAGTTTATGTCCGAACACAATTTGATTTTTTTTTTTGAATTTAACTTTAAATAAGAGAATTGAGTCTAATCACCACGTTAAATTTTATTGAGTAACATAATGTAACGCAGATTGTTGGGCCCGTGCTAACACGGGCCAACAACATCTAGTTCTATGAAAGAAAAAAGGGGGATTTGCATCTATATCCGCTTTTTGGGTCACATTTTAACTTGTGCCCGCTTTGCGAAAAAAATTGCAAGCGTACCCACTTTTTCGCGTAACTTCAGCATACGGGGTTGAAGTAGCAAAGGCAATCATGCAAAACTTCAGCATTCTAGTAGACGGACCTGAAGTAGCAAGTGTGCTGAACCAAGTGTGCTGAAGTTTTTGTTTGTAATTGCTGAACTTAAGCATATTAGCTGAAGTTTTGTTCTCTAGTTGCTGAAGTTTTTGTTTGTAATTGATGAGCTTAAGCATAGTAGCTGAAAGTTTTGTTCTCTATTTGCTGAAGTTTTTGTTTGTAATTGCACTAAATAAGCTGAAGTTTTTTTTGTCCTGGATTCATTAGTTTTGTCATTAAGCTTTTCCAAAAACTTCAACAGAAGATGCTGAAGTTATTTAGTTCATTTATAAAAACTTCAACACTAAATAAGCTGAAGTTTTTTTGTCCTGGATAAGCTTTTTCAAAAACTTCAGCAGAAGATGCTGAAGTTATTTAGTTCATTTGTAAAAACTTCAGCACTAAATAAGCTGAAGTTTTTTTGTCCTGAATTTATTAGTTTTATTATAATCAGACTACTATAAAATAATCAGATTGCCAACAGTATCTAAATCATAAAATTTTGGAAACAAATAAACGTGAAACGAACAGAATTATCATGAAAAGAATCATTAAGTGTGACCTTAAACTTCCCGTACGTGAAAATATTCACAAATTATTGTCTACTAACTTGTATAATTATTTATAATTTATTTTTAAATAATCTGATAAACATACTTATGACGATCATCCCATGAACTGAAATTTCATAGCAGCACCAACAGCAGCAGAAGAAAGAAGAAGAAGAAGAAGAAGAAGAAGAAGGAGGAGGAGGAAGAGAAAGGGGGCTGAAGTTGCATAAAAAGTTGGTACAAGTTAAAACTTTTTAAACAAAAATAATATAGATTAAATGGGAGCGATCAAATAAGGCGCCGCGTGCAATTTTTACAAAAAGAAACACTAGAATGCAAAGAGCGGTCGAATATGAACTCGACAAGTTAGCATTCATGCGTCAGTATCCACGCGCTACAAAGTGCGAGCACGGAGGCTTTTGTGGGGAAAAAGGCGGAAAGATTTATAAACAGTTGTAACTTTTTCCTACGTATGAAGGAAGAAAACAAGGAAGGAACGAGAGAAAAGATTTCAGTGGTTGTGGTAGTGAGTGGGAAGCACGTTCCTAGCTAACGCAATCATCGTCATGTATGAGACACGCGTCATGTTTCCTTTTTCCTTAATCACTGTGCTGTCCATAGTCACTTCCCACTACCAAATATATGGCTGCTGAGATCTGTGGGACTCACCTTTTATCGATGTGAGGACCCTTCCATTCTCTCTCTCTTTTTTAAATAAATTTTGTCCAAATTTTAGGTGTTTTTTCCTTCTCATTCTGATATTTTGCTTTGACATTTCTCTCATCTTTTTGATAAATTTTGCCCTTTGATTCTTTTTTAATTTTATTTTTACCTAACGTTCAATACACATTTTGAGGCCTTGATTAATCCAATTTTGTATCGCTTAAGGTCTACTAAAGAGGGACTCGTTTGTCGTTTCCGATCAAGATACTTTTTTTTTATGAGAAATTTTCATAAAATACTATTTTTTAGTGGTAATTAGCTATTTATAGATACCATTTGCTACATTACGGATTGTAGATACGTTTTCTGTTGTTATAAGATGTATTAGATGTATTTAAGCTACTGTATTCATGAATACAGTAGCAAAAATAGGCGTGAATCAGGGAAGTCCAGCTAATCAGTTGTTGTATTCGAGTGTATTCGACTGTATTCATGGCGTGAAACATGGGATTACAGCTGGACAGATTATTGTATTCGACTGTATTCACGGCGTGAAACAGGGGATTACAGCTGGACAAATTATTGTACTCGATAGTATTCGACTGTATTCACGGCGTGAAATAGGGGATTACACTGTTTTTAAACGGAAAGTGAATCAATTAACATAATAGACTCCAAATATAACTCAACAAACTCAATTACAACACACAAATTTTGTATTTCCAGTTATAAAAAAGATTCTCAACCGAAAAATACCCCAAAAACATAGCAATCTTCAGAGAAATTATATAATACATCTGAATACATAAATTATATTAATTAAAAAAAAATATGAATACATTCATGGCATATAGCGAGACAGTGAATACAATGAAATACGTAGAATACAGCGGGATACATTGAAATACAACGAAAAAAAAGACAATGAATACAATGAAATACATGGAATACAACGAGATACATTGAATTACAATGGAAAAAAAAAGACAATGAACACAATGAAATACATGAAAATGCAGTGTGATACATTGAAATATATTAATAGGAAATCAAGTTGCTCAGCCCCAAACTCCGTCGTCTTTATTCAAGAACAAACCCTAATTTCCGGCGAATCCGCCGTCGAGCAAAAACCCTGAATCTCACTGTTCCCAACATGTATGTATATGCAGCCATTGGAGACCCTATGCCAAAGATAGCAGGCATAGCAAAATTGGACGTATCAGTTGCAGAAGCTGATTACCTAATTGTCAATGGAGATTGTCACAATCCAGGAAGTCACAATCTCTCTTCATTGTTTCTGCTCTTACGCTATTAAGTCCTCTAGCAAAAGCGGCCCCATTACTGCGCCCACTAGGGTATGGGTGGCTGAGATAGGTAGCCCCAACTTGGATGCAAATAATACTACCGATGCAGCTGCAAGTCCTCGTGTTGGCGTTAATTCTGTTATCTTCTTTCTGATAGTTGAAATCACTCTATATCCCCACATTGCGTTAATTCTGTTATCTTCTTTCCGATTGCAGAAGCGTGTGTTTTCAGGGAATGAGGAAGAGAATGACATGTATCAAAATAGAGAGAGAAAGAAAATAGTGTAACTGAATAGCGTATTTAGTGTCTTAGGGGTAGGAGGTAACCAAAATTAGATATTTTGCTATAAACATTAAAAGGTATCTATAGAATATAATTTTTTCAATGGTATTTATTTAAAATAAATAAGATGTTAGCCTTTGCTATAGAAGGTAAAAATTCTTTTTTTATTTTATTTCTGGAGCTCGAACCCAAAATATTTAATTAAGAGTACAAAAATCTTATCCATCAAACGAAAACTCTTGATGGTGGATCTTGGCTCGATAATAAAGTATTTTAACACCAAAACTTCTACTCAAATTCGTTTTAATTTATGTGTTTTACTTTCAATTTTGGTTTGTTTTAAACATAATGCCTTTTTTATATTTAGTAAGCTTTTTATTTTAATATTTTTGTTTTATTCTTAATGACACTCCCGTATAAGAATGACATTCTATGTTTAAGATCATAAGATTTAAAAGAAAAAATTAGTATGTAATTATACGCATATTAAATTTAAACTTGCTAAGATTTGAGTGTTATCTTTGTATTCTTATGAAATGAAACGAGGGGAGTAACTAATGTTAGTTGCGAATTCAAGATTTAGTCGCCATAGATTCCAAGTTGAAATATTAGTTCTAAATTATATATTTGATCATATTTATACTTGTTACTTTTTTACATAAAATATGTTACTTACATATACGCATACATTTAAATTAGAAGTTGTGGATTTTTCCGAACTCGCAGCTAAACTATAGATTATCCACCACTGACTTATTAGATGATGGTTCACAAGTTTCTAGCTTTTTATAAATTTGTTTACCCTTAACAATGGATAACAATTGAATTTATATGTATATGTATATTAATTAAATACACATGATTAATGGCGTTAGATTAAGCAAATGAAAAACGTAATGAATGGTCAAACCAATGATAAAAGTGACCCCGGGCTTGATTAATGGCTCAATAAAGAACCTGCCTTCGATCCCGAGCTTGCGCTTATGAAGAACTTATGAACAAAAATAAGAATTTTGAATAACAGAGAGAATAAAGGTAAATTGCCTTGGTATGCGTGTGATGTTAGGCCAAAATGCTATACTTTTAGCCATTACTCGCCCTATATTTTGTTGGTTTAGTAATTTATTGTGCGACATTTGAGCTAAATTGTGTTATTTTATGTGTAGGAACATCGGAAGAAATAGTCGAATGAAAGTTGCACAAAAAGAGGACAAAATTGCAAGAAAAGAGCGCAAAAGCATCAAGTACCCAAACTGTGCTACAGACCAGGCTTCGCGAGGTCTATAGCCAGGTTGACTGCGCTGCAGACCAGGCTTCGCGAGGCCTATAGCCATGTTGACCGCGCTATAGACCAGGCTTCACGAGGTCTATAGCCAGGTTGACCACGCTATAGACTAGGCTTCGTGAGGTCTATAGCCAGCTTGACCGCGCTACAGACCAGGCTTCGCGAGGTCTATAGCCCGATAATTAAACATTGCGGGTTAAAATACTCCAACCCGGATTTGGGTTCAAGGACTCCAACCCTAGCCTATAAATACTCCCTAATCATGTTTGAATGGAAAAGAGAGCTGTTTTAGGGCAGATTCAACCAAAGGGGACGTTTTTGGAGATGAGATTTCGACCTAAGGAGTCAAGAACACACCAGGATCAAGGTAAAGAATTTTTCGATGAGTTTTTCACTTCCTTCTTCCTATTTACATTATTGGTTATGAATTCTAGTATTGTAGTTGTGCATACTATTATGAACAGCTAATTTGTTATCTAGAGTTTTGATAGAACCTTTTGTAGGATAAATTCTTGTTATGTTTTTATATAATTGACCTGTTGGATTTCTCTACTTGTTCAACTACGTATTTGTTGTTGTTGATTGAACGGACATCAATTAACTGTGCCTATTTAGTGTGTTTATTGCTCGAGAGAGAGTACGTATTTAGGTAGTTTTTGAACAATATTACTCCTAACGCATGTGAGAGATCAATACAAAGGGTTTAAAGGCGGGATTAGAGATAACAAAACTTTGGTGCAATTGTAGTGAGCGGTGAATTAGTGCCAACTAGCGTAGTTTGAGAGAATACGTCTAGTAAATTGTGGTAGTTTCTCGAGAGAGAATTACGACACCCGAATTACTCACGATTGGTAGAGAATACTTAGGCGAAATTATAGAAGGCGTAGCGGGAAGGATTCCGACAATTGGGGAAATCATAACTCTAGACCCCCTTTGTCTTGTCACAAATTTCATCCTTGTTAGTTGATAATTTTAGTGCTTATAATAGTTGTTAGTTAATTAGTTAAAAATTGTAACAACACGTCCGGTCGTTTCGAGAGTTATAGCCCTGTTCCCCTATTTCCTACTTCTTTTGTGTTCTTCAGCTGTATTTTGACTTACCGGGTTAGTTGGCTCGGGTTTGGAGCGATTTTGGAGTGAGTTGAGACACTTAGTCTCTTGTGAGGAGGTTTAAGTTGGAAAAGCTGACCGGATGTTGACTTATGTGTAACGATCTCGTATTTGAATTTTGATGATTCTGTTAGCTCCATTAGGTGATTTTTGACTTAGAAACGCATCCGCAATATGATTTCGAGATCCATGTTAGAATTAGGCATGAATTGGTGAAAGTCGAAATTTTGGCGATTTTGGCCGGCAGTGGAAATTTTGATATCGGGGTCGGAATGAAATTCCAAAAGTTGGAGTAGGTTCGTGGTGTCATTTCTGACTTGTGTGTAAAATGTGAGGTCATTCGAACGTGATTTGATAGGTTCCGGCGCCGTTTGTGGAATTTGGAAGTTTAAAAGTTCTTAGGCTTGAATCCGAGGTAATTTGTTGTTTTGATGTTGTTTTGAGTGATTCGAAGGTTCGACTAAGTTCGCATGGTGTTATGGGACATGTTGGTGTGTTTGGTTGGGGTCCCGAGGGCCTCGGATGAGTTTCGGGTGGTTAACGGACTTGGTTTTTGGTTGGCAATATGGCTAAATTGCTGATATCTGGTATCTGTTGTTTCTGGTTTCCTTGTACGCGATTGCAGGAGTTCATTCGTGATCATCTAAGCTTATTTGGGGGCAGAGGTGAGTTTGTTCTACGCGATCGCAGAGATAGGGTTGCAATAGCGTAGGTGTGTGAAGCTGTGCATCGCGAACACGTGACTGAGGTCGCGTTCGCGTAGAAGGATTTGGAGCGGTAGTGAGGTAAAGGAATTTGCTCTACGCGATCGCGTGGAGCTGGGCGCGTTCGCGTAGTTCTGAGAGGTTGTGATCCGCGATCGCATGGGTATTTCCGTGATCGCGTAAGGTTAATATGAGGGCAGCCTGTTTGTGCTTCGCGATCGCGAGGCTATTTCCGCCATTGCGATGAAGGAAATCTGGGCAGACAGTGTTATATTTAAAATCGAGGGTTTGAGCCCATTTTTCATATTTTGAGCTAGAGACCACGGATTTGGGCGATTTTTGAAGGGATATTCAAGGAGTTGATTGGGGTAAGTGTTCTTCACTTGATTTTGGTTAAATTCCATGATTGCATCTTGATTTTTATCATCTAAATTGTGATTTGGGGTGAGAAAATTTGGGAAAAAATGGAAGAGTTCTTGAGATACAATTTTGAGGTTTTGAATGTGATTTTGTTGTCGGATTTGAGTAAATTTAGACTCGTGAGTGAATGGGTTTTCTAGTTTTGTGACATTTGCCGGATTTCGAGACGTGGGCCCGGGGGCTGGGATTTAGCCAATTTCGGGAATTGATTCCAATTTAGTAGTTTTTCTTGCGAAATTGGTTCCTTTGGCATATATTTAATGTGTTGTATTATTTGTGGCTAGATTCGGGATGTTTGGAGGCCGGTTCAAGAGGCAAAGGCATCGCGGAGTAGGATTTTGCTCGGATTACTGTAAGTAACAATTGTAAATCTAGTCCTGAGGGTATGAAACCCCAGACATTGTGTCTTGTGACTATTTTAGAGGTGACGCACATGCTAGGTGACGGGCGTGTGGGCGTGCACCGAGGGGATTGTGGCTTGGTCCGTCCCGTAGAGCTGTAAAGTTGAACAACATGCTATTAGCTATATGCTCTCTATTTGTTATGAAAGATTGACTATAAATCATGTTAGAAACCATGTGTAGGCTGTATGTTGGCACTGTTGGGTCCCGTAGGGGCCGCGTTACATGTTGAATTGCCAGTTAAATGCTATTTGTACTCAATCACAATTTTTACTCACATATCATATCTCAGTCTCTGTTATTCTGTTCGATGCATCATGTTATTGCTGTTGGGCTGATTTTTCTGATATTTGAGAGCCCGAGAGACTAGAGAGATTGATGACTGAGTGAGGTCGAGGGCCTGATTGTGAGGATATTTATGGGGTCGGGCTGCACGCCACAGCATGTTTTATTGATTTATGCTTGAGTGAGGCCGAGGGCCTGATTGATTTATGCCATGATAAACTTGTTATAGCGCTTGGGCTGAAGGAGCCCCTCCGGAGTGCATGTACCTACTGATTGCGAGTGCCGAGTGCCAAATGCTGAGTGATTGTGAGGAATGAGTGACTAGGAGAAATGAGTGATTGTGAGGTTGAAGTGATTGGGAGTACTGAGAGATATTTCCTGAGAGGCAGTATATGATTACATTATTGATGCGCACAGTTGCCTTATATCCATGTTTTGAAAACTATTGAAACTTTTGGGACTGCGAGCGGTACCTCGGGAGAACCCCTATTGTATATTTAATTTTGGGACTACGAGGCAGTACCTCGGGAGATACCCTTTCACATATTTACTTTTGGGACTACGAGGCGGTACCTCGGGAGATCCCCCGTTGCATATTTACTTTTAGGACTACCAGGCGGTACCTCGGGAGATCCCCTGTTGTGTATTTACTTTTGTGACTGCGAGACGATATCTCGGGAGTGCCCCTGTTGTTTATCCCTATGTGTTGTGTTGTTATCTTCTTGTATTCCTCGTTATTAAATTCTCATTCTTCATTTTATTGCTATACCTTCTGCCTTATTATTACATTCCAGTAGGGCCCTGGCCTGACCTCGTCACTACTCTATCAAGGTTAGGCTTGGCACTTATTGGGTACCGTTGTGGTGCACTCATGCTACTCTTCTGCACATGTTTTGTGTGCAAACCCAGGTACCTCCTACCAGTCCCGCAAGTAGCTGAGAGTACTTGCTGCTGCTTCAGAGACTTCAAGGTATATCTGCATCTTTATCTATATATATCTGTTGTGGTTAAGGTTTAGCCGTTATTTTTGTTTGTATTCAGTTATTTCGCAACAGTTAGGCTTACCTAGTCTTAGAGACTAGGTGCTGTCACGACATCTTACGGAGGGAGATTTGGATCGTATCACAAAATTTATATCCTTAATAGCAGAGAAAGTGCTTCGATCCCCGTAGATAAAAGTTGAAAAAATCAAAATATTTGCCATTCGAGTAACCCTTCATGTCAAGTAATTTGCTGAAGTCAAAAGCGGAATAAAATTTCAACCCCAAGGCCTGAACGAATGGAAATTATAGCCCAATTAATTTAGTGCAAGGAATTTCACATCACAAAACACAAAATACACTAAACAATACAATATGAGATTTATTAAATAGTGAAAGAAAAAGAAAGAAGAAACAAAAAAGATCACAATTCTAATACCTGTGAAATTTTGGTTTACACAAAGAGCACAATATGAATCTTTATCGTCCTCCTCAGTTTTAACTCCCAAATTATACATTGACTTCTCTCGAAGATAAATTCTAAGTTTAAATGAACTCTTCTTTGCTGAGTGTAAGTATGTTATTTCTGCTGAGCTTTACCACACACAAAAAAAAAAAAAAATGAAGCGAAAGATGGAGTTTAAAGAGGAAGAGGGTAGTATTGCAATTGTTGATACTTTAATTGCTACTTGTAACTGTAAGGTAGTACTTGTTTCTAATCTAATTATCGCCATTATTTCCATTAATTAAGAGTTACAACTGTTGCATTCCTCTACATTAACAATTGCAACCGTCACAGTTCTTGGATATTTAAGTTGAATAAAGCAGTATTTTACAATAAAATAAGAGGAAAAAGGCAAAAAAATAGCAAAAAAGACAAATCACATTTCTGGTCTAGGAGTGATGCCACATCACTTATATTTTTTCTAGCTTTATATATATAGATGTGACTTCGATTTTCACCGTCCAATAATTCTTTTTGCTCACTTTATCCCAAGCACCAGCAATAATAACAAACTCGGTATAATATTACAAGTGAGGTCTGGAGAGGGTAGTATGTACACAGCATTATCCCTACCTTGAGAAGATAGGGAGGTTATTTCGAATAGACCCTCGGCTCAAATAAAGATGAAAAAAGAAGCATTAACAACAAGCAAATAACAATAGCAAGATAATAAGAAAAGCGAAGCGAGAGAAACAACAGGTAGTAATAGAAACCTAAGAGTAAGAAAATACAAAACTAACATTAATACTACTGGTATGGAGAAGAAACATGATCGATACCTACTAATCTTCTACTCTAATTCTTGACCTCCACACTTTCACGACCCAGCCTAGGGCTGCGACGGATAACAGACACTAAGTGTCGATCACATCACTACACTTGCAGATAATCTGCTAATCATGAATATAAACGGATAAATTGGACAAGCATAAGCATAGCTGATAAGAACTATACAATCTGGAAAGAAGACAAGGCTAACATAAGCTGACATATAAAAATATACTAACTGCACAACTGTATATCTACATGCCTCTAGAAGTGCTGAACTGAAAAAGTACTGGACAGAACAGGGCCCCGTCATACCCAAACTAGTTGACTTTACACATACAAAAAGATAAGTACAAAGTATGTAGGATAGAAAGCATATGTAAAACATGACTGTAAGATGAAAATTAGAATATAAGCTAAAAGCTAAACAAGAGTCTGAACTAGAAACAGATCTGGAACTGAACCTAAGTTTGAGCTGAAACTGAAAAACTATCTGAACAGGTACCTGTATGGTGTTATGGCTTATATCCCTCCAATCAGGTAACTGTGAAACTGAACTAGCCTCATGTATAGTCATGCAATGCAAACTGTAGCGATATACGCGTATATAACATGCCTGACTGGTGTTATGGGCTATATCCCCCCAAAATGTAAATATATAATCAACAAGACCGACTGGTGTTATGGTCTATCTCCCCTCAGCATATAGGCCTCGCTGGCGTTATGGGCTATCTCTCCCCCAACTTATAATCAATAGACCTTGCTGGTATTAGGGCTATAGAGCATGTGGAAACCAACACATGTGGACTCAAGAGATCATGAAGGAAACCATAAACAGAATCACATACGTAATCTGACGCTCGTCGTCCATAAGTTGGACGGAGGAGCCTATCCTCATTTTAGGGAGAAACTGAATATGTACATGAGTTACTAAGGTTAATTCACTCAATAGGATCCCTTTATAATCAATTTAGAACCATGCAACTCAAAATTTTTCCAACTCTTCGAATTTTCAAGATTTTCGGTAGAGTTTTCCCTAAAATTGGATGATCCCTAAAAACAACAGCAAGCACCATAATATACACGGGAATGGATATCCAGCCAATATGATAAGATCAAACTAAAGGAGATCCAATTATCCACAATAGTGTCAAACGATCGACAAAACGGAATTGTGAATGTAATGTCGACTCATAGTGGCTAACTTGTAACATGAAAGTCTAAATTTAGAATAATCTAAGCATCAACACATGGAAATTAAGCTTATATAATCTTAAATAAAGATATTAGGATTATATGGGGGTTAGTTATACATAAAAATATCAAAGGAACAGAACAAACGTTAGTCCGGATGGCATAAGCCAAATTAGCGATTTTCCCTATTATTTTTGTTGTATTTTGAAGTTCCAGCCTAAGTTGTTTTCTTCCATAATTCGCATATGGAATTGAATGATATACAAGAATACAATACATTCTGATAAATCCCTTTAACAACCCTTAAAATATCAAGAAGAAAGGCTAGAACATACCTAAACCAAATCATGCCGAAAATGAAACGAAAATCCTACATACCTCTTGTGTTCTTGCTTCCAAACCTTAATCCCTTTGATCCACACTCTTACTTATGCTTGTATTGATAAAATACAGAGATTAAAAGCTTCCTTAGCCTCGAATCTCTTTCCAAAACTCGAGTTCTAAGGATAAAGGGGGATGTTAATGTCTTACCTATGTCGTAAGGACCGCGTTAATGTGTTTGCGTCTTGATTTTGAGTTGCGGATGATGGAATTGCCTCAAAATCCTAAGGATGTGTTTAAGAGGTCTAAATAGAGTGTTTAGGTATGATTTGGGTCGAAATGAGGCTTAGAGACGAAGGCTACAACTTTATATATCAAGATAATAACGACCTTGTGGGTCCCAAAGGGAGCTGCTTGCGCAGTCTGCAAAAATGCGAATAGCTCTCCACTTCGGCTGCGTATCAACAAACGGTTTAATGAATTAAAAATTAGACTTGTATATCTTCAATTTGGTGGGTAGATAAACCCATAATTCCAAGTACATTAAGAGAAAAGCTCAGTAACATTAGATCTAAATTTTGAATAAAATTATGAACGTAACTTGCGACAACTTTTGTCGACTTTTGTTTCATAACTCGTTTGACTTTAAGCCTAACAGATGACTATAATAAGACTAAAATACCTCATAAAATTACCTCCTTATCATTTTAACCACCCTAGTATCACCCCAAAAGAACGGGTTATAACATTCCCAATTTGCCGACTTTTGCCGAAACTTATTTTCTTCGATTCGTTTAGCTTCTAAACCTTCCAATCCTCTTGGTTCTTGCAGTTCATGATGTTAAATATTTGTAACCTCCAAGGTAACATGATTAACTTACTTTATGTACTTTCAAAGATGATCTAATTTATGAGTATACATCAACTGACTTACGACGTACTTTTAAGTATGAAAACATGGGGTGTAACGTCATCCCCCCTTTGGAACATTCATCCTCGAATGTTGAATGATGTGCTTATCAGTCTCATAACCCACAACTCTTATGAATACTTTTATACTATCCTTTCCATCTAGGCAACTGTTCTGCGAATAAATCCAAAGGCCAGGGCATTCACCATTTTAGGCCTCTTTCTCACAGCACGACATGTGGTCGGAATTCTTCCAATCTCGTAACTGTTGCTACCTTCGGTCATGCAGAAGGTCGGAATTCTTCCAAACTCGTAACTATTGCTACCTTCTGTCCTACAGCCTGTACGATTATGTCCTTGTACATGCACCTATGCGACTTTTTTCTCCTTTTTCCTCTCACTTTGTGAAAATATATACAGAACTCTAGGCATCTATAAGTGTACTGAAGTTCTTCGCTTGGTATTTTGTCGAAATTACGACTATAGCACATTTTGTTTCGTAGCCTCATTTATCATTACTGCATCTAGGTAGGTCATATTATACCATAACACTTACTTCGATTTATTATTACCGAGGTCTTCTACCAAACTCCAAGTTACTCTCTCGCATCTTGTCTTTATCCTATATGTATAAATCTAAGTCCTTTAATTCTTTCTTTACTGTTCATATTAAGAATGACAGCCTAAACTCATCTCGTACTTTGGGACTTTTATCCATCTATTATTGATTCACCATAATCTTAATCTATAATCTACCATTGATAACTTGAATCCTCTTACGTAACACATTGTCACTAGGGCTCAAATCTCATCAGGGAACATCTGATGTTATTTGACTTATCCACCTAGGGGCGATACTATACTTCAATGACCGTATTTTATATCATCTCAATGTGATTCATCTTATGTGGGGGTATTCAATCCCCGCACAATTCATGAAATCCTTTCTCTTTGAATCATTACTCAATCGAAGGCCTAAACGTCCTCCTCCTATCATTTATCACAATTACACCCTTATTCTATTACTAGGGCAACATTCCATCTCTTCTAAATGCTCCTAATCTTAAACTCCTCCGAGTTCATTCAGGCTGTACTGAGCTTTCTATAACTTACGAAAACCATATACTCTATTGTTTTGATGGGCTCAATCCCGAGGCCTTACCTATTCTCATCACCTCCTTATTCACCTATTCTTATCCTTACTCCGCTCTACCTAAAACCTTATCGCTCTACGATACTTTACCTTACGACCTACACGTATCTATTCATACTACTTGCAAACTTCATTTTACTTGCTAGTACCATAGATTTCCTTATGTTATTCTATAAACTCAAGCGAGACATCACGTCGTCTCTAACTCTAACCTGATGGTAGCCTGATCTCAAGTCTATCTTCTAGAAGAACTTGGCACCCTGAAGCTGGTCGAGCAAGTTATCAATTCTAGGAAGGGGATATTTGTTCTTGATTGTGACATTGTTCAGCTGTTTGTAATCTATACATATATGAAGGGAGCCATCTTTCTTCTTCACGAATAAGACTAGTGCTCCCCAATGAGTGTTGAGTATAATGAAATCCTTATCTAACATATCTTTCAACTGCTCCTTAAGTTTCTTTAATTCTGCTGGTGCCATCCTATAAGGAGGAATAGATATTTGGTTGCGTACCCAACACTAGATCGATGAAGAAGTCAATTCTCCACCCTGGAGGAAGACCTGGAAGCTCATCTAGAAATATGTCAGGGAACTCATTTACTATTGGAACTGATTCAAAAGTCGGCATACCCTTCTTTACGTCTCGAACATGAACAATATGATATAAGAATCCCTTTCCGGTCATCTTCCTCACCTTAAGGTACGAAATAAATCTACCTTTTGGCGATGCAGAAAAACCTTTCCATCTAGCTGACCCTTCGGGCAAATTGAACTAGATTGTCTTTGCTCTACAATCAACATTAGCATAGTAAGAAGACAACCAATCCATACTAAGTATAACATCAACGTCAACCATTTCCAATTCAATCAAGTTAGTTGTAGTACTATGGTCACCAATCACAACCGTGCAACCTCTAAAAACACACTTAGATACTACTGAATCACCAACTAGGGTGGCTACCTCAAAAGGTTTAATGGCTTCTGATTCTATCCCAAACTTAGTAGCAACAAAGGGAGTAACATATGATATCGTAGAACTAGGATCTATCAAAGCATACATTAATAATTCATGAATAAAGTACCTGTAATAATGTCTGGTGAAGCCTCCCGGTTCAGACGACCAACCATAGTGTAGGTACAGTTTTGGGGACTACCTGTACTAGGAGCTCTGCCTCGGCCTCTACCATGGCCCACTGGAGTCAGAGGAACTTGATTTGCGGACGTGCTAGTGCTGAAGAAGCTACAATTGATCTGGATGGCTCAGTTGCACCACTACCACCCCTATATGGGAAATCTCTCATAAAATGGCCTGACTTGCCACAAACATAACATACATCTACACCCAACATGCATTGGCCCAAATGGCGTCTACCACAGTCAGAACACCTAGGTTAAAATGAACCACCCTGACTAGATCTAGACTTTGGGGGTCGATCAGATCTTGGCCCCTGAAATCGTGAAGGAGTACTAGCTGTTAGCTGCCTAACACTCTGTTGTCTACTAGCACCATATGTCTCACCAAAAGAACCTGAAAATCTGCCTCTCTTGCTTCAGCTTCTATCTCTATCAACCCTCTACTTTTGTTTCATTTCCTCAAGTGCTAAGCCAAATGCCTGAATACGTGCAATGTCCACACCCGACTTCATAGATATGATCATACACTCATTTACTAAGTAAGGACAAAGTCCCATTACATACTTGTGTACCCTGTCTTCTATGTCTGATACAACTGCAGTAGCAAACCTTTCCAAAGAATTAAAGCGAATGTTGTATTCTACAACAATCATACCCCTTGTCTCAATGTCAGGAATTGATCCCATCGTGCTCTACGTGTCTCTATAGGTAAGTAATGGTAGAGGAATGCCTCTGAGAACTCTAGCCATGTAGTTGGAGCAGCATTTGTTCCCCTAGTCATCTTCCAAGTGGTATACCAACCTGTTGTTAGATCATGCAATCTATATGATGCCAATTCAACTGACTCTCTATCTGTGGCATGCATAACTCTCAGGGCTTTGGCTACTCTGTCTAGGAAATCTTGGGGATCCTCAGCTGTGCTAAATCCCGTGAAAACTGGAGGCTCTAATCTGAGGAAATAACGAATCCTAGAAACTGTATATTCACCCTTAGGACCTGTATGCTACCATTTGGCCTGACTAGCTACAATGCGAGCCAAAAATCTTACGGCCTCCCTCATGTCATCGTGCTAAGGAGCAGGAGGTGCGGCAGCAGGAGCACCCCTAACTCTCACTGCACAGACAGAGTCTGTGAAGCTTCGGATGGAACCTCATGTCTGGACTCCTCATACTCATCTAACTCTGGGGGTACTTTGCTATTACCCTGGCCGGCAACAGCTTTTCCCTTCTGGGCAACGGTGAGTCTCTTCGGTGGCATCACTACATATAAAACATTTCATCAGAAGGCTGAATTCTCATGACAGAGCTCTATTGCACGATCTAGAGAAGAAGAGAGGACAACCATCCTATAATGCCATGTAGCCTCATTTTTATAAGTGTGGCGCACTACACACCCACAAACAAAACTCTACAAGACACGACATGTAGACACCCAAGGACTATACTGCTGTGATACCATATTTGTGATGATGCAGCCTAGGCCTGCGATGGATAACCGACACTAAGTGTCGATCATCACTACACTTGCTAATAATCTGCTAATCATGAATATAAACAGATAAACTGAACAAGCATAAGCATCACTGATAAGAATATACAATCTGGAAAGCTGACAATGCTAACACAAGCTAGCATATAAAAACATAATAACTGCACACGTGCATATCTACATGCCTCTAGAAGTGCTGAATTGAAAAAGTACTAGGCAGAAAAGGGCCCGTCATACCCAAACTAGCTTACTGTACATATACAAAAGGATAAGTAACTCCGGGAATAAGTAGAGTGACTCCAATAACTGGCGGATGGCCTACTGATGTGGCTCAAACATTGGTCTATCTATACATACGCAGCCTGAAGCCTAGCGCCCCGGAAGGGACGTGAGTACGATATATACAAAGTATGTAGGGTAGAAAGCATATCTAAAGCATACTAAAGTATGACTGTAAGATGAAAATCTGAATATAAGCTGAAAGCTAAACAAGAGTCTGAACTAGCGACTGATCTGGAACTAAACCGAAGTTTGAGCTGAAACTGTGTTGAAACTGAATAACTATCTGAACAGGTACCTGTATGGTGTTATGGGCTATATCCCTCCAATCAAGTAACCATAAAACTCAACTAGCCTCATGTATAGTCATGCAATGCAAACTGTAGCTATATACGTGTATATAACATGCCTGACTAGTGTTATGGGCTATATACCCCCAGCAGGTATATATATAATCAACATGATCGACTGGTGTTATGGGCTATCTCCCCCCCAGCATATAATCAATAGGCCTCGCTGGCGTTATGGGCTATCTCTCCCCCAACATATAATCAATAGTCCTCGCTGGTGTTATGGGCTATATCCCCCTTTCATAATCAATTTAAGAATTTATGAGGCATAACACATGTGGTAACATCATATGGACTCAAGAGATCATGAAAAAAATCATAAATGGAATTACAAACGTAATCTAACGCTCGTCGTCCATAAGTTGGATGGAGGAGCCTATCCTCCTTTTAGGGAGAAACTGAGTATGTACATGAGATACTAAGGTTAATTAACTCATTAGGATCCCTCTATAATCAATTTATAACCAAAGAACTTAAGATTTGTCCAACTCTTCGAATTTCTAATAATTTCGATAGAGTTTTCCCTAAAACTGGATGATCCCCAAAAATAACAGCAAGCACAACAATATGTAGGGGAATGGATACCTAACCAAGATGATAATATCAAACAAAAGGAGATCCATTTATCCACAATAGTGTCAAACAATCAACAAAATAGAATTGTCAATGTAATGTCGACTCATAGTGGCAAACTTAAATGAATGTAAGCTTATATTATTTTAAATGAATCTATTAGGATCATATGCGGGTAAGGTATACATAAAAATATCAAAATAACGGAACAAATGGAAGTCCGGATAGCATAGGCCAAATTGGTGATTTCCCCTTTTATTTTTATTATGTTTTGAAGTTCCAACCTAAACTGTTTTCTTCCATAATTCACATATGGAATTGAATAATATACAATGATGCAATACATGCTGATATTTCCCTTGAACAACCCTTAAAAGATCACGAAGAAAGGCTAGAACATAGCTAAATCAAATCATGCCGAAAATGACCTAAAAACCCCACATACCTCTTGTGTTCTTGCTTTCAAACATTGTTCCCTTTGATCCACACCATTACTTATGCTTGTATAGCTAAAATATTGAGGTTACATTCTTCCTTAGACACAAATCTCTTTCCAAAACTCAAGTTATAAGGAGAAAGGGGGATGGCAAAGTCTTACCTATGTCGTCAGGATCGCGTTGATGTGTTCGCATCTTGATTTTGAGTTGCAGATGATGGAATTGCTTCAATGTAACAACACAGTCGGTCATTTTGAGAGTAATAGCCCCGATCCCCTATTTACTGCTTCCCCCATATATTTTCCTGCTTATGTGACTTGCCGGAGGTTTTGTTTTTGGTTTTGGAGTGTTTTGGGACACTTAGTCCCTAAAACGGAAGCTTAAGCTTAGGATTTTGACCGTAGTCGGAACTGTGTGGAGACGGCTTCGGAATAGAGTTTTTTTGGCTTCGTTAGGTCCGTTGGGTGATTTAGGACTTAGGAGCGTGTCCGGACTGTATTTTGGAGGTTTGTAGTTGAATTAGGCTTGAAATGGCGAAAGTCAAATTTTTGGAGATTTTGACCGAAAGTGGACTTTTTGATATCGGGGTCGAATTCTGATTTCGGAAGTTAGAGTAGGTCCGTAATATTGAATATGACTTGTCTACAAAATTTGAGGTCAATCGGACGTGGTCTGATAGGTTTCGGCATCGGTTATAGAAGTTTGAAGTTTCAGTGTTCTTTAAGTATGAATCAGAGGGTGATTCGTGTTTTTAGCGTTATTTGATGTGATTTAAGGGCTCAACTAAGTTCGTATGGTATTTTAGGACTTGTTTGTATGTTTGGTTGAGGTTCCGGGGGCCTCGGGTCAGTTTCGGATGCTTAGCGGATAAAAAATTGGACTTTGTGTTATTGCTGAAGTTTTCAAACTTCTGGTGTTTTCGCACTTACGGTGGGGGACCGCAAGTGCGGGATCGCACGTGCGTGAGGTCAAGCGCATAAGCGGAAATGGAAGGAGTTGCCAGGGGTCGCAGGTGCGAGGAAAATGCCGCATCTGCGATGCCCGCAGATGCGCTTAAGGACTCGCAGAAGCAGACAAAAGTTCGCTGGCACGCACTCCCAAGTGCGGCCCTTTTATAGCAGAAGCGGACCCATCCTCTTAAGTCATTTCCGCACATGTGATGGAATTTCCACAGGTGCGGCGTCACAGGTGCGACTAGAAGCCCGCAGAAGCGGAATCACTGGCGGAAAAGGGCCAAGATGTTTTATCCCATTTTCAATTTTGGACTTTGTGAGCTCGGATTTGGGCAATAATATGGGAGATTTTCAGAGGAAGCTTTTGGGTAACAATTCTGAGCTCATTTATGGTTATATTCCACTAATCTATAGTTGATCTCATCAATTATTAAAGGAATTTGGTTAAGAAATTTGGGAAAAAAGTTGGAAAGTTCTTCAACTAAGTTTTTGAGTTTTGATTTGGATTTTAATATCGGATTTGGATAATTTTTGTAAGAGTGAACTCATGACTGAATGGGTGTTCATATTTTGTGACTTTTACCCGATTCCGAGACGTGGGCCCAGATCGACTTTTTGGGGGGATTTTCTAGTTTCTTGCTTAATCCTTGATTTCATTAATTAGATTAGTTTCTTATAGTTATATTTGCCGTATGTAATTGCTTTTGGCTAGATTTGGGCCATTCGAAGTCGGATATTCGTGGAAAAGGCATTGTTACCGATTGATTAAGCATGGTTCGAGGTAAGTGGCTTGCCTAACTTTGTATGGGGGAACTTCCCTTAGGATTTGGTACCGTTGTGATATGTGAGCGCCGTGTACATGAGGTGACAAGTGCGTACACGGGCAATTTGTTGTAAAACTCCAATTTTCACTGAATAATAACTTGTTTCATCTTAATTGAGTTATATCAGCATGTGTAGTTATCTTGTTTAGCCTAGTGTAGCATGTCTACGTGTCTTAAATGCTTATCCAAACCCTGTACAACATGCATAGTGGATCTACTGCTTTCTTCCTTGACTTGTACTTAGTCTAAACTGTAGGATTTTTTGCTGTAACTATTATTTCCATTGTTTGAGCTGCATATTTACCTTGGGACTACGGGACGGTATTCGGGAGATCTCCCTGCATATTTACTTACTACGGGACGGTATCCCAGGAGATCCCCCTGCATATTTACTTTGGGACTACGGAACGGTATCCCGGGAGATCCCCCTGCATATTTACTTTGGGACTACGGAACGGTATTTCGGGAGATCCCCCTGCATATTTACTTTTGGGACTACAAGACGGTATCTTGGGAGATCCTTGGTGTTATTCCTGTGTAGTGTACTGTTATTCTACTAAGATTTCCATTTTGTTAAAATTTAGTCTCTTATTGTACTGCGTATATACCAGTAATGCCCTAACCCGACCTCGTCACTACTCGACCGAGGTTAGGCTTGACACTTACTGAGTACCGTTGTAGTGTACTCATGCTACTCTTCTGCTCATGTTTTCTTGTGCAGATCCAGGTACCTCCTACCAGCCTCGCTATTAGTTGCGTACTTGCAGCTGCTCCGGGGACTTCAAGGTACATCTGCCCGCGTCCGCAGACCTCGGAGTCCCCCTCTATGCCTTTTATGTTGTTCTTCCTTTACTTATTCTAGTTAGTGATGTATAGAAACAGTTAGACAAAATCTTAGAAGCTTGTGACTTATGATGTTCCGGTTTTTGGGTAATTACTGTGTATATTCGAGAGGTGGTTATTGTACATGCCGAGCATTATTTATATCGGCTATTTAATTATTTGTTGCAGTTAGTTGTTAGACTTACGTTTTCATTGTTAGATTTACGTTTTCATTTTCATTATTCCGCATGTTAGGCTTACCTAGTCGTAGAGATTAGGTACCGTCACGTCATCTTACAGAAGGAGATTTGGGTCGTGACATACAATCCTAAGCATGTATTTAGGAGGTCTAAAGAAAGTTTTTAGGTTTGATTTGGGTCGAAATGAGGCATAGAGATGAAGGCTACAACTTTATATATCAAGATAATCCTCAACCCACCTTGTGGGTCCTAAAGGGAGCTGCTTGTGCAGTCTTGCGAAAGTGCGAATATCTCTCTACTCTGACGTTGTATCGATGAACAATTTAATAAACTAGAAACTAGACTCGTAGATCTTCAATTTGGTGGGTAGATAAACTCATAGTTCCAATTACATTGAGAGAAAAACTCAGTAACATTAGACCTAAATTTTAATAAAATTATGAACGTAACTAGCGACAACTTTTGTCAACTTTTGTTTCAATAATCGTTTGACTTCAAAACTTAACACACGCCTATAATAAGGATAAAATACATCATAACATCACCTCCTTATCAAGTTAAGCACCCTAGTATTACCCCAAATGTACGGGCTATAACATTCCCAACTTGGCAACTTTCGACAAAACTTATATTTTTCGATTTATTTAGATTCTAAACCTTCCAATCCACTTGGTGCTTGCAGTTCATGATCTTAAATATTTGTAACCTCCAAGATAACGTGATTAAATTACTTTATGTACTTTCAAAGATGATCTAATTTCAGAGCATACATCAACTGACTTACGACGTACTTTTACGTACAAAAAATAGGGTGTAACACACACTCTCCTATCAAGGGTCATTTCATCGGCAAATTGGATCAGTGTCACGTCTTGCCTAATCACCTCTTCCTAATATGTTTGGTCTACCTCTACTTCTCCTCAGACCTACCAAGGTAAACCTCTCACACCTTCTTACTGGGGCATCTATCCCTTTCCTCTTCACATGCTCGTACCATCTTAGCCTTGCTTCCCGCATCTTGTCCTCCGCATGGGGCCACACCCACCTTTTCCCGAATAACTTCATTCCTATTATTATCTATCCGTGTATACCCGCATATCCGCCCAACATTTCCATTTCTGCTACTTTTATCTTTTGCACATGAAATTTTTTGACTAGCAAACACTCTGCCTCATACAGGAAAATCAATCTAACCAGCATTCTGTATAACTTATCTTTAAATTTTAGTATCATGTTCTTATCACACAAAATTTCGGATGCGAGCCATTATTTCATCCACCTCTCCAATACGATGTGTGACATCCTCATTAATCTTATTTTTTTGGATTACTGACCCAGGGTACTTGTAACTCTCTCTTTTGATGATGATTTGTGTATCAAGCCTCACATCCACGTCCCCTTCATAAGTCACGTCACTGAACTTGCACTTCACATATTTTATCTTGGTTTTGCTTAACTTGAAACTTGTAGACTCCAAGGTCTGTTTCCAAATACCCAGCCTCGCAGTAACATGCCTCGCATCTCGTCAATTAGTACTATGTCATCTGCAAATAACATGCACAATGGTATCTCTCCTTGAATGTACGTATCGTATATATACGTCTATCACCAAGGCAAATAAAAATGGGCTAAAAAGCTGATCTCTGGTGCAACCCCATCATAACAGGGAAGTGTTCCGAGTCTCCTGCCACTGTCCTCAACCGGTCTTAGCTCCATTTACAGTGTTAAATCTCTAACAGTCTCCTGAGTTTGCCCTAACTATTTCCTCAGTTAATTAAGTTTAAAAATCTACTCAAGCTATTAATATTTTCAATGAATAAATTAGGTGTGGTTAATTTCACTTCAATTCTTACTTTGACATCCAAAGAGAGGGAAAATAAGTAGAGATAATGTGAGGAATAATTACAACATGAAGCACTTGGTTATGGGGAAGTTAACTTGAATTGTGTTTTGGAAATGAAATGTAGGATGATTCTTTACTTGAATTTAATACCAAGAAGTTAAATAAGGATATGATGGAGTGAGAAACTTTCTTTTTCTTTAGATGTCAGTATATTACTATGTTAAAATGATTTAAGATCCGAGTAAAACATCAACGAAGGTTGGATCTTGAAAATGTATTACTATGTGTTAAAATAATTTACATGTAATCTGATATTTTTTACCCCTATTTTGGTGTATTTTTTAGGTTCTTTGAACATTAAAATATGACCAATTAAGTTAATGTTTGAAGTTTGTTATGTAGGAAGTCAAGAGTGAAAATAGAGGTGATTTGAGCAATAACGAAGCTAAAAGGCAATTACTAAAGAAACAAAAAAAAAATCGTGACCCAGGCATTGAAATAACTGCCCATAGCACAAGAAATGCACAGGAAAATTGTGACCCAGGCAGTGAAGTAACTTGCCGTAGCACACGAAAAGCATAGGAAAATCTAAAACTTTAACCAGATCCTGTGCGAAGCACAACTATAGCACAAGTACAAATTGGCATGCGTTTTATCTTGACGAACAACTTAGTCATTTGGCTTAGAGACATAATATAAAAACATCTAGCCCTTATTTCAGTTGCATTCTTGGCCTGAGAAAGCAAGGAACAACATTGTTGAAGTAAAATTGGGTCGGGAGGATCTCAAGTCCATTTCACAAGGCGAATCGAAGAGTTTTTCTTTACTTTTGCTATCTTTATTTCTATGCATTTTGGTGCGACAATGGTTTATGTGTTTTCTAGTATTAGTATGAGTAGCTAAACTTCTCTTCTAGAGTTTTGAGGGAATCAATTGTTGGTTAAATTATTGACCATGCTTATTATAATTGAGCCGTTTTTATAATCTATTTGTTCAACTACGTTTTGTTTGTTGTTTATTGAATGATCATCGATTAACTATGCCTATTTATCATGTTTTGCTTGAAAAAGAATATTTGATTAGGTTGTTGTGGAACAATGTCACTTCAGAGTGAGTAAGTTAAGAGATTAATTACTTGAATTTAAAAGTGGGATTAGAGATAGTAAAACTTAGGCACGGTCTTTGTGAGTTGCTTGAATTGATACTAGGTTAGTTCGAGAGAATAATTCGAGAGAATTATTTCTTTTGATCGAGAGATAATTGTGATAACAGGAGAACTCACGATCAGTGGAGAATAACTCGGCGTGATTATAGTGAACACGTTAAACACTCATCCTGATAATTGAGGAAATCATAATCCTAGGCTTTTTTTATCTTCAATTCACATATTTCTCTTTAGTTGATCTTATTGCTTTAGTATTATTGTTGTTAAGTAGTTTAAAACTTAATCTTTATAACTCGAAAATTGTTTGAACTTGTTTTCTTAGTGATATTAAATAGCTGTAGTTAAGTTTTAGTTTTCTGTGGGATTCGACCCTAGACTCATAAGCCGTATTATATTTACAACGACCACTTATCTTTTTTAACACTAGAGTTGAGCGCGATCAGATCTTCAAAGACTTTGCATTTCTAAACCAGTATAAAGTTGATGTTATCATAATAAAAGAGATAAATTTAGGTCGATGATCTCCGATGAGAATAAGAAAAACAAAAAGGTATTAAAAGACTAATTTGACCAATAATAACTTCTTAATTTTGTATTATTTTTCAAGAGTTAGATAAAACAATATCATATTGCAATTTTTGTTTATTTCTTTAAAGTATGAATTCTCTTTGCAATTCCATAATTCTCTATAGTTTTGGGTAGCGGAGGTTTACGCTTAATAAAGCTCCAAGGGTGCTGCATGCATATTGTGACATTAAGCTTTTCTCATTATTTCTCTTTTACTTCTCAGAAATTGTAGAACGAATTCGACCTGTTTAACTATCATTTAAAAAGAAACCAAGTTGTATGACACATAAAATGAAAATGTTTATTCTCAAATCTAACAAATACACTATTTAAACAAAAGTGAGCTTTGAAATTACTTAAAGGAAGTCATATCTATCCATCTCCCACTAAAATTCTCTGTTTCATGTTCTTTAGGGGAAAAGCAGACACATGCACGAAAGAAAAAGAAGACCTTACATTTGATTAATTTAATTTTACAGCTTATTTTTATTTATATTTAGAAAAGTGAAACAATCAATTCAAATTATTCGTTCCCCTTAGCTCCTTTTATCTCAAAAAGATTTTTAACTTTTAGTTTGGAAGTGGAAACTGGAAAAAAAGTAACAAAAGGAAGAGATAAATTACATGAAGACGGGAGAAAAACAAAAAGGATAAAACTATTCTGTTCCACACACGAAAAAAAGAAAAAAGTGATGAGATTACTACTTCTTTCCACCCAAATCTATGGTTTACAGTTTTCTTCCATAAAGGGGGGAAAGAAAAGGTAAGGAAATTGGCTGGTAGAGTTTTCTTCCTTTTCTGGTAATATTTGATTACGTTAAATCTATGTTTCATGCAAATTAAAGTGAAAAGCATCACTTTTATATATTTCAGGCAAGATGACTAAAAGAAGCACTAATTAATGTTGTCCCCAACTTTTGATTAGGATAATTCTATCTAAATTGGGCGGGGGTTCTTGAAAGTTGAAACACGATCATCCAGATTATTATCACTTGAGTTTGTAACATCCCCTCTTGGCTCTTGCTTATTCACTATCGTTATTTATATGTTATGTTGTTCGTACTCTTCAAATATATTATTGTATTCATGTCAGATTTTTTTTAAAAATGACTATTTTGGAGAGTCAGACACATACTATACTATAATTTTGAAATGTCTGAGCAACATAAGTTATGTATTACACGTCGCTCATAGCTAAGCACTCATACTCACATTTCATAGATATCTTTAGCTCATGCTTAAAACTAGTCATATTGCTCAAATTTTGGTAAACATTTATCAAAACATATCTTATATGCATGATCATTATACGCTAGTGTTCCATTTCATCTCTTGCAAACAAATACGCAAAAAAAAAAAAAAAAAAAAAACTTATAACACATTGAAATCACTAATATTTCTCAAATCATGCATCATTCGATAAAAATCAAATGCAATTTTAAAACACAAGTATGGCTTGGAATTCACGTTGTATCTAGTATAAATCGAAGGAAAAGTTGAACAATACGTGTTTGGAACGATTAGAATTCATAAGCTTCCTATAATCAACTGAAATCCTCCAAACCCTATTGTAATTCTTCATAATTAATATTCAGTCCTACTTTACACCCTGCACTTCCAAGCTATAATCACCATAATTAACACATGATGGTATATAACTAAAATCATAATTTCCAGAGCAAGATATATCCTAGTACTTTAAATCGGAAGATTCTCGTTTTATCATATATATATATATATATATATATATATATATATATATATATATACAAAGTTTACCTTTTTACATCTTTATCTATCTTTTCTTTCCCGAACCAAGAAAGATCGGAATATTCAAAGGCTTATCATTATCCATCATAGTTAGAAAGACCAGTGGGAAATCTAACCTTTATCGAGTGACCGTTGTTCATTTATTTACTTATATGTCATTTATTACTTTCTTTCATACTCTTGAATCCTTTATTGCTCCATAGTTGCTCCAAAACAGTGTTATCTAACGTCACACGTGCGATGTTCTCTTCGAATATATTAGATCTATCATTTGGATATTAATATTGACTTAGAGTAACCCTTTTCACTATAAATCTAATTGTATAACAGCCTAGATCTAAACTTTGGATCATACACCATGAAGTCGTGCGCAACCTTACTAAAATTCTTCGCTAAAATAAACGTCTATGAATTTACCTGCTGGCAAGATTAAAGCGCAATACCTATCTTTATAGTGTAAGAATTATGGAGAGAACACACTATAAAAGCCTCAGTAAGGCCAACTATTGAATTGTGTATTTTTAATAAAATGGTCATAATACCATTTTTCTTCGCCGTATCACTAATTAAGCTTTTGCAGTAGATAAATATAATTGACTACTTATCCTATCATCTTCTTCTTTTCTTCTCTTATCGGTTTTGTTGTTCTGTATTGGTCTCTTTTTCTTTTCTCCCTTTTGAATAGATTGTTGAAGATTTGTTGAGTCATGAGGAACTAAAGGTTAGCGTATCTTTCTTAATTAATTAGGCACTGTTTTATCAACAACATTATTAATCTTAATTTAATGGATCATCTTTTTATTATATAAGAAAAAGTCTATCACAAAGCTGAATTGCCTCTTTTACTTTTTATGAAAAGACAAATAGTTAATATGATTTCTAGACCAATAGACATAGTACAAATTAAAGTTGTGTTTGCCTTTTTCCAAAATATCGAAATGGACTATAAAGCAAGAATTAATTGGCCCCTTGCGTCAGTCAAAAGACTCGAAACAAATGTGCTAGCTGTGCCTGTAGAATGATCGTTGGACACGGAACAAGTTCTTTTAGAAGTTCTTTCCAAAAATGAATCATTATCTGTAAACATTTTACTACGAAAGAACATTCATGCAGATGATGATAAAAACATGGAAGAAATTTTTCAACCACAAGATTACAAGATTGAAGCGATCAATAATCAACTCCATTTGGATCGTTTAGTGGATTTTTTTTATTTTTTGGTTGGTTTAGCCCGATAACTGATATTAGAGCTTATGGTTTGGCAAGACAAGTAACAGACGATGAAGTGGTGGTGTTGGGTCTGTATTACTGCCTTTGCCCATCCGCGGGCACATTTATTACCTTTACTCGTAATTTGGAGAAATAACTGTTAGTAAACTGTATTTTTAAAATAATTTTGGAGAACATAAAATAATATATAAACAAATATATAGGAAAAACAGAATTTAATCCGAGCCCACTGAATTCATAGTGTCTCCTTATGGAACTTAATCCCCTCCTAGTACCTGAGGTTGTGGATTATATCCTCCCAAGATAGAACGAATTACACACTGGTGTAGCGGTACTTCAAACCCCAGTGTTTCAGCGAACATAATGATCGGTAGCAAATCACACTTAGTGTTGCTTTCTTTGTAGTTAAAACAATGCAGAAGAAAGAAGGAGAATTCAGAATTTCGTATGGAAAATCTGAGAGAATGGACTGTTATTTATAGCCAACATGTTGAGTTCAAAATCGAAGAGGCGCAACTCTTCAGAGATCAGTTATGTATGTTCACGTAAAACGGTCATAACATAAATGACCATTTACGCAAATTAAAACGGCCAGAGGAAACTTTATTTTCCGTTACAAGAAACGGACGAGCAGAGGAAACTTTATTTTTCGTTACAAAAAATGGATAATTTGGATTTAATATTAATTTTTCATTACAAAAATGGATATTCTATAATATTGCGTTAATATTTACTATTTTTCACGCTCCCTTTTTCTCGCGAAATCGGGTTTATGACATTTGGGAGGACAACTCATTCCTTTTGGGAATTGGGTTTGCATTTAAAGAGTCGCCACCTAATGATTAGGGTGCATTAGGACACCAAGGAGGTTTGATTTGAGTAACCAGAGATTGGGTAAGGGCTTGAAATTATTCTAAGGGGAAGGTGTTAGGCACCCCTCAGAATTCACTAGTGTGGTTCCCGGCCAAACTATTATTGTGAATTTGGGTACAATTAACATATAGACAAATAGGGCTCAAATAAGAGGGGATTTTATCACATAAAGGTTTGAAAGTAAGCAAGGTTTGAAAGAACAATTAGAAAAGCTGATTTTTATAAATAAAGAGTTAAAATGCTGAAAAGAAAGACATAAAGAATAAAGGGAGGGGGGTCCTAGGTTTATTAATAATATGGATCACCCCACACAATGCCCGGTAATCACTCCTCAATGTGGGGCTACACGTGACATTATCGCGTGGTCATCATATCCATATCTACCCTTCCCACCCTGTTAAGGTATTAAAGCGCCGAATGGTCTCGCTTACCTATTGCATGCTACTAGCCGTCCCAATCCTATTAGTCCCAGGGGGCATTTAGGACTACTAATCCTAAGGAAGGTAGGGATGTTAGGCTTATTTGTGATTTTAAAGGCAAAAATTCTAAGGCGACATACGAAACATGTATAGCAAATTAGGGGAAAGCACATAACAAGCAAAGGCTCAGATATACCCCCTTTAAACAAAGAATCGCATAATTAGCATGACTTACATATACTAATTAAGGTCTGATTAAATATTAAACATGCAAGAACTTAAAGGTTGAGGCAGACTGATTTATTACATAATTTAGATAAGAAGCCCAAATCAGGCCTGCCTGCTGGTTGTAGTTAATAGAACAGATTCAGATTCAATTATTAGCCTATGGCCTGCCTAAGTATTAAGACGGGGTCCTATAGGCATGATATCCACTGAATTCAGAAATAGTAAAGCTTGAAATAAACCGTTTGAATGCATACTCGTTAAACTTGCTAAGTGTGGGAATCGTATTATTAAAAGAGAGGCCAGGTTTAAACGAACTGATTATTAGCTTTGCAACTGACAGCACCCTTATTACCGGTTTTATATAACCATACGTGAATGAAACGGCTCAGATTTGATTAGGAATTCCTATAGGCATGCTTTCTAAATGTAGTTGATTTTGAACGCGGTGTAGAATGCAGAAGTTTTGTTTTAAAACTTATGCACATGATATCTAGTTGCTGAATTGTTTGAAAACCTACGAACATGGTGTCTAAGTGTAGGAATTGCTTTAAAACCTATGAACATGATATCTAAATCCAGAATTTATTTTAAGAACCTATAGGCATGATTTCTATATGCAGAAATTATTTGAAACCTATGAACATGATATCTAAATGCAGAAGTTGTTTGAAGCCTATGAACATGATATCTAAATGCAGAATTTATTTTAAGAACCTATAGGTATGATTTCTATATGCAGAAATTGTTTGAAATCTATGAACATGATATCTAAATGCAGAAATTGTTTGAAGCCTATGAACATGATATCTAAATGCAGAATTTATTTCAAGATCCTATAGGCATGATTTCTATATGCACAAATTGCTTGAAACCTATGAACATGCTATCTAAATGCAGAAATTATTTTAAGAACCTATAGGCATAATTCCTACCCTTTTTGCATATATAGATACCCACCCTTTTCACTAGCCATCCCCAAGAGTTTATTACAAATTATTACAGCCCAGATTAAAGTAAAAAAAATACATAAAAAAAAATATAAATAAAAGTACAACCAAGCAGAGCCTGATTCAGACTTGTCTGAAATATAGGCTAAATATATTATCAGACTGGGACAAATGCAGTGTGGAAGGGCCAGCCCTCAAGTGTCCAAGTTCATAGGGAACTCAAAGGGTCCCAAGGCAAGGCTCACAAGAGGGGGGCAGAACTTAAAGACTAAGAAGGTGTGCAAGTGCAGAATAGAATGCTAAAAGGGAAAGGGAAGAGGGTATCAACTACAGATAAACACACACAAGGGGATTCAGGGGAATAGGGGATTATAAAGAGCCTGTCGCTTAGGCAAAGGCAGACTTTGGGCATGCCCAGCAATGGGGAACGCTGGCACACCTATAAGCCTGCCAAAACACATACTGTTAGAGGCTAGGATCCCCAGGGGATCAAGTTCAATTCATGGACAATAACTTGCATATTGCCATGCCTCAAACCGTAGCTTAAACACATAGGGGGCAGGGGTTTGGGATTCATAATAGAACAGGCAGAAAGAAATCAATAAGCTATAATGCGTGTTGAACTGTACATAAGCAGTAAACAGGGATACAAAAGTAGTAAATAAACACATTGTTGTGGTGCTGAAACATAAATCAGGACATACCAGTTTCAAAGAAACAAATAGAGAGAAAGCAAGCAACAGGTCTTGTAATAGGCCACAGTGTAAGCAAACAAAGAGAATACTTTTTGAGTATAAGTGTAAGTTCAGAAAGACTGTGAGTGTTTTTGTTGTTGTTGTGTCAATAAAAGGGTCGTGTATTTATAGTGTGAGGAACAGACAGAAGCAAGGTAAGAAAAGAATTTAGGAACTGAATATCAATAAAAAAAAATCAATCAATACAAGACTTCCTCTAATTAAGGAATTCGGATTCAAACGGTAAAACTATTTAAGGAAAGAAATTAACTAAACATCTTGCGCAAAGTAGGCAATCAGGGGTAAATACATAGGGGTTTCAATTAAGGGAAGAATTTTGAAATACACGGTTGAAACAAAATAAGGTAAGGATCCATCAGTATTCAGTAAATCAAGTGGTCAGAGGTTTGAAATTACTGGCTCATGAATAGGCTAAGGAAAGTTTTTGACTCAAATCGAGTAACAGGGGAGATCAGCAAACAAGGAAAGAAATCAATCAAACATATACAAGGAAGTCCGAAATCAATCAAAACTGAAAGCCATTTTCAGAGGTAAGTTCAGCACGTATAAAGAGTACACAAGTATCAGGCATGCGAGGCTAAATTTAGGACAAAGTAAAAGTGTCATGCAATTGCAAAATAAGTAAGTAGTAGACTATAGGAATATGGTAATTCAGCGAGAGCATGCGAAAAAAGGGTCAAGTAAAGGTCATAGAGTTTAGCAAAAGTCAGAACTATATGAAGAAACAAAATTGAAGCAATGATTTTGAAACTTAATGAAACAGTAGATGAAACAACTCTAGGAACTCAAACAGGTCCAAAAGATTAGGGTTTTTGAAATCAAGCAAGTTCAGATATGAAGCACAAGCAAGTCACATAGCCAATGGTCTCAAAACTCGGATGAACCCCCAAATTTAGGGTTCTTGCCATTAACCGAGTGCAGAGACGAAAGGGCAAGTGATTAATGGAAAAGATACTAATTCAAACAGGTTCAGAGGTCTCAGAAAGGAACTGAGACCTTTAGCATGCTCTCTTAGTAGTAGGAATTCATGATAAGCATAGTAAAAGAACAACATGCGAAACCAGTAGAAGAACTAGTAGAAGAAACAAATAAGAACATGGTGAACAACTTAACAAGAACACAGTAGGAGAAAACGAGGTAGACGAAACACACAAATAACACGGTAGAAGAAACTGATAAGAACATGGTAGAAGAACTTAACAAGAACACAATAGGAGGAACATAGTAAAAGGAACACACAAGAGAAAAGAAAATCAGAGAAACACACAAGAGAAAAAGAAAATCAGAGAAACATAACTCAAAAACCCTAGATCGGAAAATAAAGGTTTTGAAAGCAATGGTTTTAAAAGAAATATCAAAAAATCGTTTTAAAAGTTTAGGGAAAACCTGGATCTAGAACAGATCTAAAGAAATTAGAAGAACCACAAAAGTTAGGGTTTCAGAGAAACCCAAACGGTGAGAGAGACATGGATCGCTGTTGATCTAACCAGGAGAAGTCGAGGCCAGGCTCGAAACAGGCATGGCTTGCTGGAGCAAGGCCGGAGATGGCCATAAAACTTGAATCGAACCAGGTCTGGATGAAGCTTCTTCGTATTCAGACCATGAAACCTCAACGAACAAGCGTGTAGGAACCTTAGAGGCCCGGTGGGTGGTGAAACCACCATAGATTCAGGCCAGGAGGTGACCGGAGAAGGTGAGTGAGACTCATCGGAGCTGAAGGAGAGGGGGAAGGTTCTAGAGAGAACCAGAGATAGAGAGATAGAGGAGAGGGTCGGTTGAGTAAGGAATGAGAGGGGTTTGGGGGGGGGTCGTTTGGTTAAAAAAAGGTAAGGGCGGATCTAGACCGTTGATCAAAATTGATCAACGGTCAAGATTTGATCCGGGTTGGGTCGGGTAGACTTAGGATTGGGCCTGGGTCTTGGGTTGGGGTCTGTTAGGTGACTTGGGCTGGTTCAATTGGGATGGGGTCTGTTTGATTTAGGCTAAATTTGAAAGCCAAATTTGGCTAAACGTTAAATAGCCCTTTTTTTTCATTTAATTTATAAACATAGTAAATAAATTTCTGAAAACTAATTGAAAGCACTAAAATAATTTATAATATATAATTAACAATTTAGAAATACAGGACTCAATTTTATGAATATAAAACACAATTGAACCTTAAAAAGGGCTAATATTGCAATTATATGCAATTTAGCTTAAAAAAATACTAAATAAATTTGTAAAAATATGCAAAAATTACTTTAGCTATATAGGAAAAATAGGAAAAATAGTAAAACGCTTGGACGTACTTATATATGCATATATAGGCTATTTTGAAGGTATTTTGCATATAAAAAATATACAGGAAAAAATTGGGTATCAACAGGTGTTGATAAACATGGAAGAAAACAAGTCAAAGATTACTTACCCAAGAGGTTATGGTGAAGAAGGTCTTCAAAAATCGCCCAAGAGGTGTGGAAAAGAAGAAGTTTGTGAAAAATGGTGAAAATCCCGTATTGCATTCTGTTTTTGGAACTTAAAATAGCTGGGCGAATTTTGGTCATCGCGTTCGCGATAGGCTCATCGCGTTCGCGATGGGTTAGGCCTGATAGGCCTTCGCGTTCGCGGAAGCTGGCTCGCGTTCGCGGAGAAGTAACTCCTCGAACCTTCGCGTTCGCGTCCAGGTGGTCGCGTTCGCGTAGGTATAATTTTCCCTTCCCCCTGACCAGGCCACAAGCCTTCGCGTTCGCGATACCAGGCCCGCGTTCGCGAAGGGTAGACCCCCCAAAGCTTCGCATTCGCGACCTGGGTTTCGCGTTCGCGTAGAAGGAATTTTCCTTCAGCGCAATTAACTCATCGCGTTCGCGAGGGTCCTCTCGCGAACGCGAAGAAGAAAATACCAGAATACCAGCAATTGAAAACCTGCAACTTTTTAAGAGTTTAAAACCTTCCGAAACACACCCGAGCCCACGGGGCTCCAAACCAAACGTACGTACTAGCTCAAAAATATCATATGAACTTGTCCATGCGATCAAATTGCCAAATTAACCCCTTAAACAACGAATTAAACCTCAAAATCAATGAAATATTTCAAAACTTCTTAAAACATCAAATTTTGCAATTAAGGTCCGAATCACGTTAAACGGCGTCCGTTTTTCACCAAATTTTACAGAAACATCTTAAATCATAAATAAGACCTGTACCGGGCTCCGTAACCAAAATACGGGCCCGATACCAACACGTTCTAATCAAATTTCATTTCAAATTTCCTTCAACAATTTCAGAAAACAATTTCCTTTAAAAATTCATTTCTCGGGCTTGGGACCTCGGAATTTGATTCCGGGCATACGCCCAAGTCCCATATTTTTCTACGGACCCTCCGAGACTGTCAAATCACGGGTCCGGGTCCATTTACCCAAAATGTTGACCAAAGTCAAATTAGCTCATTTTATAACCAAATTTTATAATTTTTCATAGATTTTCATATATAGGCTTTCCGACTACGCGTCCGGACTGCGCACGCAAATCGAGGTGATGCTAAAAGAGGTTTTTAAGGCCTCAAAATGCAGAATTTAATTTAAAAATAAGTGATAACCTTTTGGGTCATCACAATATATATATATATATAAAACGAAAATAGAAAAAAAAGTTATTTAATTTTTTTTTAGAAATAGCGACCAACTTTGGTCGCTATTTTGGTCAAACGGTCAAAAAATAGCGACCAACGTTGGTCGCTACTTTGGTAAAACAGTCAAACTTAATTAGCTACCAAAATAGCGACCAACATTGGTCGCTTTTTGTAAATCCAGAGTCAAAAACGGATTCCCCCTCCCATTCACTTATTTTCTTCCCAAAATTCCCCAAACTCTCTCTCAACACTATCCCCTTCCCTTCTCAATCCCCCACCCCGCCACCACTGTCCGCCACTGTGACCGCGCCACCACCGCCACTGTCCGCTATCACCACAGTCCGCGCCACCACTGCCCCCGCCACCACTGCCCGCGCCACCACTCTCCGTGCCACCACCGCCATTGTTGTTCAAGGTTAGTA
>NW_017672492.1:128390-140273 GCF_001879085.1 Nicotiana attenuata
ATGTACAACCCAACACAACCCGACCGGGGTGTCACAAGTCACGAGCATCTAAAGAAAACCTTAACACAACTACATGCCAATAAATATATACAAGTAAAGTTTCTGAAAAACAAAAGACAACATCCGGTGCCGCGAACGCTGGCGGTCACCTTGCTCAGCTACAATAATAATACCTTCGATCCGCTAATAACCCGCTACCGGGTGAACGATACCTGCAACTGCACGCGAGGTGCAGGGAGTAAAGTGAGTACTTCCAACTCAGTGAGTAATAGAAGTAAATAATAACTGAGCAGCAAGAAATCACGTAAAGCAACCAACGGGCTGTACAGAAGCCGGGTACAATTTCCGAGAAAACAATGAAATCAGAGTATTCTTTAGAAATGTTTCGGCTCAGTTCAAATCTCTTTCGAAAATGGTCCTTTCAATAATTACGAAACTGTTCAAAATAGTTAATGCTGATTAACACAGAAAATCCGCCCCTCGGGCACAAATATCACAGCATAGCAGGTAATAATGCAAATAAGCATGCAAGATGAACACATAAAAGTTCGCCCCTCGGGCACGAATTTCGTTACTAGTCAGTCATTGTTACCTGACCGGTCAGCCATTGTTACCTGACCCAATGCGTGTTTTAGTGCCATTGTTACCACTGGTCAGCCATTGTTACCTGACTGGTCAGCCATTGTTACCTGACCAAAACACGAATGACAGTGTCATTGTTACCACTGTCCAATTCTAAATGGGTACCCGCGCTCACTGTGGGTGTGCAGACTCCGGAGGGGCTCCTGCAGCCCAAGCGCTATATCAACATAAGGCCTGAAAGCCTGTACATATCAAAATGAGGCCTGAAAGCCTCCTCACAATACACTCGAGGCCTGGAAGCCTCCTCACATCACTCGGCATATCCTCACATATGGCCCTCGGCCTCAATCAGTTCAAAAATAATCATAAGCCCCTCGGGCATCAGTAAAAGAACAAAAAATGCTCAGCTCAAACATAGTTCAAATATCAGTAAAACTCGAGGTTGAGTGNCGAGGCCTGAAAGCCTCCTCACATCACTCAGCATATCCTCACATATTGACCCTCGGCCTCGATCAGTCCAAGAACAATCATAAGACCCTCGGGCATCAGTAAAGAAACAATAATGCTCAGCTCAAACAGTAGTTCAAATATCAGTTAAAACTCAAGGTTGAGTAAAAATATAGCTGAGTTCATGAAACAGTGTAATGACAATGGACTGAGTTCAAATAATATTTCAAATAGTGAGGAAAACAGTGATGATAGCTCATAGGGAGTTCAAACAGTCGGCAATAAGCCCCAAATATGGCAATAAGCCCAAGTCATAGTGAAAAACAACAAGTCATAGCGAAATACACGGTAAAATCAACAACCGGGACGGACCAAGTCAC
Source organism: Nicotiana attenuata (assembly GCF_001879085.1). Classification (NCBI taxonomy): domain Eukaryota; kingdom Viridiplantae; phylum Streptophyta; class Magnoliopsida; order Solanales; family Solanaceae; genus Nicotiana; species Nicotiana attenuata. The sequence goes on from NW_017672492.1 coordinate 129,800, forward strand.
AATCCCCAACGGTGCTCTACCCCACGCTCTCTATCTGGCGTGCAAGTCACCTCAATATAGCACTATGGGTGCAAATCCGGGGTTTCAAACCCTCAGGGTATCATTTACAATCATTACTCACCTCGAACCGGTGAAATCTCTAGCTCGCGATGCCTTTGCCCCTCAAATAGGCCTCCACGCGCGTCGAATCTATCCAACATCAGAGCGAATACATCACAATATGTCAAGGGAACAATACCCAATCGAAAACAATCAAAATATAGCAAAAATCTCGAAACTAGCAAAACCCCAGCCTCGAGCCCACTTCTCGAAAAATTATAAAATTCACATCAATGGATTCCTCATCTCGCCACGAGTCTATACATATCAAAATTATCCAATTCCGATACCATTTGGTCCTTCAAATCATCATTTTATATTTTGAAAGATTTCACCAATTTTTCTCCCCAAATTCCATCCCAAATCATGAAATAAATAATGAATTCAATGATAAATTCATGTACTCTAGCCAAATGTGAGTTAGAATCACTTACCCCGATGAGTTTCTTGAAAAAACCTTCGAAAAATCGCCAAAATCCGAGCTCTCTATGTCAAAATATCAAAAAATAATCCAAAACCTCGTATTTATAGAGTAGCCCCAGATTTTCACCTCCGCGGCCGCGCAAAAATGACCGCGGTCCGCGCAAAACAAGCGCGGCCGCGCCAACTTTGACTGCAGTGACAGGCTTTAGTATTTTGGCCATAACTTTCGCTACAGATGTCCAAATTGCAATATCTTTACCTTTCTGGAAATTAGACACGAAGGGCTACAACTTTTGTTTTTGTACCAACTCAAAATTCCTTGTAGATCAAAAGATATGAGCTTCTGAAGTAGGACCAGCGACCTGCAGATCTTCATGACCGCGGCCGCGGTCACTTTTACGCGCCCAGCACAAGGCCAGCGCGCCCCGCGCTAATAGGACCGCGCCCCGCACGAAAATGACTGCCCCATCCATTTTCTATGTTCCGGGATGTCCGTACTCGCTCAAAACTCACCCGAAACACACCCGAGGCCCCCGGGACCTCAACCAAAAGCACCAACGCATCCTAAAACATTATTCAACCTCGCTCCAATCATCAAAGCACCTCAAACAACATCAAATTACCCAAAACTCATCGAATTCAAGCCTAATTTTCTAAAAACTTCCGAAATACACTTTCGATCAAAAATCCGACCAAACCACGTCCGAATGACCTCAAATTTTGCACACATATCCCAAATCACCTAACGACGCTACAGCAACTCTCGAAATTCCATTCCGACTCTCGGATCAAAATCTCACCTATCAACCGGAATTCGCCAAAATACTAACTTCGCCAATTCAAGCCTAATTCTACACCGGACCTCCAAAATAAATTCCGATCACACTCCTAAGTCATAAATCACCCCCTGAAGCTAACCGAATCATCGGAATTCAAATTCGAGCCCTCTAACACAATAGTCAACATCCGGTTGACTTTTCCAACTTAAGCCTTCCTTAAAGAGACTAAGTGTCTCATTTCTTATCAAAACCAATCCAAATCAACTCTAACACACCACATACCGATAACGAAACATGAAGAAGCATAAAATGGGGGAAACAGAGCGGTAACTCATGAGACGACGGGTCGGGCCGTCACATCATAACACCTCGCAACACAGAAAGGTAACTCATAGACCTCCCCAGATTACTAATAAGCTCAATAACAATCGAATCAACACATCCCTCAATAATGCAATTCGGAGCCAACCAAGCCGACTCAAATTAGAACACACATCCACATTGGCCTGCCAACGGACTCCTTATCAAGGAAATCCTGAAGCTGCTCCTTCAACTCCTTTAACTCTGCCGATGCCATACGATACGGTGCTCGGCATCAAATCAATACCGAAATCAACAACCTTGCCTGGCGACATGCCCGGCCACAAGAAACACATCCAAAAAGTCCCTCACCACCGGAACTGAATCAATATGAGGAGCCTCTACACTGACATCCATCACGAGAGCCCAAACAAGGCAGACAATCCTTCCCAGCCCTCCGCTGGGTCTTTGAAATATGAAACCACTCTACCAAGAACATAATCTTCCGAACCTCGCCACTCAATCCGTGGCATTCCCGGCATAGCCAACAGCGCCGCCTTAGCACAATAGCCCAGAATAACACAGCATGGAGACAACCAATCTGCACCCAATATCAAGTCCACCATCTGACCTACCAAGCAACAAAAGATCCACTCAGGTCTCCAAACACCGATAGTTGCTAAACAGTACCGATACACGCGACCCACAACCACAACATAGCCTGAACACGAGGACTCCCAGTCTCCAACTCCATATAGCACACGAATCACCATACATGATCCCAATCATTCCACGAGAGATACTCTAAAATTCTTCTATACCACCAAGCAACCCGAATATCAGCAGTCGATCCAACAAGAAAGTGCCGCAATACTAATGAAGTACTATCAACTTAATCCCATTGCCTTTTTCTGAAACATATACCCTCGTCAAATCACCCCGATCAGCAATACCATTTCCTTAATCATCTGAAGATTATTCCCCTGATCATCTAAAGCTCATTTCTCTAATTATCTGAAACTGCCCGTGCTGCCTAAGGATTTTTATGACCTTCCATTCAGAACTGAACCGTAACCTTACACACGCAAAACTCAATCCTCCACAATATACCGCATATAATATACCATCTTAGGATAACATGAGAACTTCATCTCCCTTTCGAGCCAGAACCATCTACGTACTCAACTAACCAAGAACTTTCCATTGATCCCATCTAGAAGAAAATCACTACACATCCCCTGCTCCTTATGCCAGCAAAAAATATACATCTTTAGACACGGTAGAAAACAACAAGAACTCTCCGACTCCCCTTTGCCCAAACAAGCCTGTCAGGAGTGAATCCTCCTAACTCAACCAACCTACGCAGGCCACTAAAACCCAAGAGCATTGTCGCGAAATACCTGTAGAAACTCACTACCTCGTAAACACCCAAAGAACTAATCATATCCTTACCATACCGATCTGGCCTACTACCAAGCTATCCCATCTATCCGAGCTCCCTTCTGATTTACCTTCAACTTGATACTCCTTCTTGCTATAACATCACAATTCCTCAACCTAAACTTACCACACGAGACCCAAGCATAAAACCATGTCGTCCAAGGCTCATAAGCCGCTGGATACTCTTTTAAATGTTCCAAACAACACCATATTCAAGATACCTACTCTGAAAGGACTTACTGCGAATCTAAAGCCATTACCTTCACCTTCCCGATATTGATATATAGAATCCCATAATTAATACAGAAAATACCACAAGTCTTTCCATCATCCACTGGAAAAAAAACTCAGTTTCTAGCCACCAATACAACTTGAAAGCCTCCAAATATTGCATGTAAAATTTTGGACACAATAGAACCATTCTCTAGAGTCATCCACTCTACTCAAACTGCAGTTAGATTGATTAAACGAACTGAACAACCTGTGCTTCATTAGCACTCTGACACTGCAGAATGTAACCTCATTCCAATATAACCAAGCAACTTCCTGCCCTATGCACTGATTCCTTACCAACCACAACTCAAGTCGTTCCTCGATTCTCGTACACCCATAAGCATAACATAACCTTTATTGAAATTTCCTTTACTCGAGCAATAACTGATCACAAATACGCCTCGAACTGGAACCATTAGAGCACATAACCGTGCAATAAACTATTCAATAGCAGATTCCCCCACTTGGCTCGAAGCCATAGATCAAAACACACACCATAACCCATAACGCATGTACTTTATTGCTGCCATAATACCATAGTGAGATTAACTGAATCCTTCATAAGCTCGTGGAACACAGACCATCTGGTACTTCATATCTTCTACAAATCTCGCATTTACTCTCGTAACAATTAAACCCATTCTCTTAAGCCGCTCAAATTCAAATTGCAACTCACATATTTCACTTGTAATTGAGATCTTCTAACCGACAACATAAGGATCACACAACCGCAGAACGCTCCGCAGGAGATAACCTACCTACTTTGCCTCCAACTAACATTTCTGTATACCTTCCACCGACATAAACTTTACGCAGTCACTTAGTCTTCCTGAGTCTGAACTCATACCGCAACATGAGATTTACTTCACTCCCAACTAGGATACATGAAAAGATTCTTCATGCACCCCTAACTCGGGGCTATACCTCAAATCAATACGGAAATCAAGCACCTAATAGTTCTTCTATCCTCCAGCAGACCCTTCTGGTCGCTCCCAAATCATACGATTACATCTCGCAGTCATATCACCCTCATCACGTAACTATCCAGTCATTACTCCCCTTAATAGGGACACAACAGAACATATAGATCCAGAAACACGTGCTCACACAATCAGCACCTCGGTGCTCAAGCTATAGGCAAAAATTTGGCCTCGAGTCCTCCAGACTGGCCCAACATCAGCACATAGAGATCACATCTTGCCCCTCAATCAGGGAACCACAAGCCATCAATGCACATCTGATACTGAGAGCTCGTTCGCGTATACGAATGCGTGGAAGGAATTTCAAGAGTTATATTTCAAGCTGAATCAAGGACACACGATAAGAGTTCAAGAATGTGAAGTTTTTCCTAAAGGTTCCGCAGCCTCTCGAGGATAAATACAGACGTCTCCGTACCGATCCGCGAGACTCTACTAAACCTGCTCATGACCCGTGAGACCTATGTAACCTAGGCTCTGATAACAACTTGTCACGACCCTAAACCCAGACCCGGTCGTGATGGCGCCTCTCGTGAAGACAAGGCCAGCCGACACATTTCCAATCCAGTTTTTAAGCAATTAAACAACAAGCATTACGTCTAAAACATGACATAATCTCAGAAATAACGATGATAATACGAAATAATTCGTGGAATACAACCCAACACAGCCCGATACCGGGTTGTCACTAGTCATGAGCATCTACTACAATTGTCTAGTCCAATCAAGACCGAAATGGTCGGAAAAATTGCAATAATACATAAGGAGGAATAAAGAGCGAGAAAGCAGAGCCGCGATCGCCAGGCAGCTACCTTGCTAACTCCAATGACAACTGCCACCAAGCTCAGAAAATACCTGAATCTGCACACAAGGTGCAGGGAGTAAAATGAGTACTGCCAACTCAGTGAGTAATAATCATATCTAAAGTCTGAATGGTAAGAAATCACGAAAAGAGCATCAACATGCTGTATAGAAGCAGTTTCAAAAGCCAGTAGAAAGCAATGAAGCTGTAAAATCCCTTAAAATATCTTAGCTCAGTTTAAACCTCTTTGAAAAAAAGACTTTTTCAACAGTTACGCAAATGAATGCAGAACAACTAGCGCAGATAAGCACAGAAATCCGCCCCTCGGGCACAAATACGCAATTAAACAGGTAAATGACAGGCAAATAAGAAAGATAAGCACATAAGGTTCGCCCCTCGGGCACAATGTCAACAAATCCGCCCCTCGGGTAATATCTCAGAATGGTACCAGCCCCTCGGGCAATCACATAGAACAATATCAGCCCCTCGGGCAATCACATAGAACAATACCTGCCCCTCGGGCTATATCTCACATCACAATGGGTACCCGCGCTCACAGGGGGTGTGCAGACTCCTGGAGGGGCCCCTTACGGCCCAAGCGCAATATCAAGCCATCTCGTGGCATCATAAACAGGTCCTCGACCTCATATCAATATCAAGCCACCTCGTGGCGTACAATCTCAGGCCCTCGGCCTCATAATCAAAATCAGTGTATCACCGCTGCGGCATGCAGCCCGACCCAAAAGTATCCTCACAATACAGGCCCTCGGCCTTACTCAGTCATAAATCACATAAGCCACTCGGGCAATAGTAAGACAGTGTTTCTCAGCCAAAACATCATTTAATAATCATTTGAGTATTAAATCTGAGTGAACATGGATGAGTTTTGAAAACAGTGGAAAATAACATGACTGAGTTCAAGTATAGAGTCAAAGCAGTGAGGAAATATCAATAAAATTCCCCGAAGGGTTCAAATAGTTGGCACGAAGCCCAAATACGGCATTCAACCCAAATAATGATGATAACAAATAGTTTTCAGTCAAATACGCGGTAAAATCATCGATCGGGACGGACCAAGTCACAGTCCCCGAAAGTGCACGACCCCACGCTCGTCATTAAGCGTGTGCCTCACCTCAATATAGCACTACGATGTGCAATCCGGGGTTTCAAACCCTCAGAACACCATTTACAATCCTTACTCATCTCGATCCAGTCCAAACTCTAGCTCGTGACGCCTTTGCCCCTCGAATTGGACTCCACGCGCGTCGAATCTATAAAAATCAGAACGAGGGCATCAAAATATGCTAAGGGAACAAAGCCCAAGCGAGAACAATCAATAAAGAGCACAAATCTCGAAATTACCAAAAACCGACCCCCGGGCCCACTTCTCGAAACTCAGAAATTTTCACATCAATAGATTCCTCATCTCCCCACGAGTTCATACATATCAAGAATACTAAAATCGGAGTCCAAATCACCCGTCAAATCCTCATTCAAAGGCCTCTTAAACGCAAGCCCTAATCCTCCATTTTTAGCCCTTTAATTCCTTTAATTACAGCCTTAATCCATGAGATACTACCATAGAAATGTGTTTTAGGTCCAAAAATCCTTATCTTAACGAAGTCTCCTTGATTTCTCTCTTCAAAATCGCCCAAAAGCTCCCAAGCCGAAGTCAAAAATGGTGAAAACCTTCAAAAATCGCGAAGGAAGACTTGTACACATTCTGCCCAGGGATACCCGCATCTGCGGTCAAAAATCCGCTTCTGCGTACCGTATTTGTGGTCTAAAGCTCCACTTCTACGGAATTTACTTACTCAGCCCACACCGCTTCTGCGACTAAACTTCCGCATCTGCGATATCGCAGATGCGGTCACCATACCGCTTCTGTGGTCTCTGCACGTCTGGCCCTTTTTCGCTTCTGCGATAAATCACCCGCATCTGCGGCGCCGCATCTGCGGTCCCCAATCCGCAGATGCGAAAATACCAGAAGCAGCAATATCAGCAATCTGCAGATGCGAAAATACCAGAAGCAGCAATATCAGCTGCTGCAACAAAATTCCAACCTCTCCGTTAACCATCCGAAATTACCCCGAGGCCCCCGAGACCTCAACCAAAGGCTCCAACATGTCCCAATACCTTATACAAACCTGTTCCAATCATCAAAACACTTCAAACAACATCAAATCAACTAAAACACATCGGATTCCAGCCAAACTTTCTAAAATCTTCCGAATTCCGCTTTTGATAAAAAATCCAACCAAACCGCGTCCGAATAACCTGAAATTTTGCACACACATCCCAAATGTCACAACGGAACTACTGCAACTTCCGGAATTCCATTTCGACCTCTATATCAAAAACTCACCTAACAACCGGAAAACGCCGAAATCTCAATTTCGCCAATTCAAGCCTAAACCTTCCATGGACTTCCAAAATGCATTCCGATCATGCTCCCAAGTCTCAAATCACCTAACGGAGCTAACCAAATCATAAAATTTCTGATCCGAAATCATATACAAGCAAGTCAAATCTTGGTCAAACCTTTCAAATTTCAAGCTTCAAACTGAGAACCGCTCTTCCAAATTCATTCCGATTACCCTGAAAACCAAAACCAATGGTTTACATAAGTCATAATATACTACACGGGGCAAGTCATGCCCGAGAACTGGTGAGCAAAGTGCAAAAGCTCAAAATGACCGGTCGGGTCGTTACACACTATTTAGGTGCTTGCTTTAGACCATACAAAGATTTTAGCAATATACATACTTTATTTTCTTGGCCAGATACTATACAACCCTCAGGTTGGTCCATGTAAATTTCCTCTTCCAAATCACCATTTAAAAATACAGTTTTAACATCCATTTGGTGAATAAAAAGTTTATAGATAGAAGCGAAGGCAAGTAAAACACGAATTGAGGAAATTCTAGTTACAGGAGCATAAGTGTCAAAATAATCAATATTTTGCTTTTGAGTAAAACCTTTTGCAACAAGTCTAGCTTTATATTTATCAATGGAACCATCCAGATTGGGTTTTATTCTTAAAAATCCATTTACAACCAATAGGTTTAGTTCCCGGAGGTAAATCAACTAAAGTCCAAGTTTTATTTTGTAAAATTGAATTTATTTCTACATCAATAGCTTCTTTCCAAAATGAGGCATCAGACGAAGAAATAGCTTCAAAATATGTTAAAGGATCATTATCTACAAGATAAGTATCTAAATCATTACCAAACGATTTTTGTTTCCTTGGTCTTTTGCTTCTTCTTAAGTCCTCACTTTCAAAATCATTTTGAATAATTGGAACATGTGAAATATTATCACTAGGAATAATAGGAGCATCAGAAATATTCTCAAATTTTAAAGGAAAAATATTTTCAAAAAATTCATCATTTTTTGTTTCAACAATAGTATTGTGTTCAAGAACATCACTTTTGACTACTAAAAATCTATATGCTGCACTACTTTCAGCATACCCAATAAACATACAATCAGATGTTTTAGATCCTATTTTCCTTTTCTTAGGATCGGGTAACATAACTTTAGCAAGGCACCCCCACACTTTCAAATATTTCAAATTAGGGGAATACTCTTTCCACAACTCATAAGGAGTTTTACCTGTTTTCTTATAGGGAATTCTATTTTGTAAATGACAAGCAGATAAAATGGCTTCACCCCAAAAGATTATTCGGGGCACCAGAACTAACAAGCATGCTATTCATCATTTCCTTTAAGGTCCTATTTTTTCTTTCCGCTACACCATTTGATTGTGGAGAACATGGCGGAGTTATCTCGTGAATTATGCCTTCTTTCTCACAATAGTCATTCAACAAAATAAATTCACCACCTCTATCAGATCTAACTCTTTTGATTTTCTTATCCAATTGATTTTCTACTTCATATTTATAAATTAAAAACTTATCAAAAGCTTCATCTTTATTTCTCAACAAATAAACTTTTGTATATCTAGAAAAATCGTCTATAAATGTCACATAATATTTTTCTCCCTCCTCTAGTCATAGTTTGTTTCAAGTCTCCTAAATCAGTATGGATTAAACTTAACAATTCAGATTCTCTAAACACAGAAGCACATGATTTCTTAGTTTGTTTAACTTCTGCACAAACTTCGCACTTATCAATATTTGAAAAATTAATATTTGAAATAAGACCTTCGGAATGCATTTTCTTAATATAAGATAAACTAACATGTGAGCACGTGATTTTTGCCCTGCACGAATTACTCCCAGAATTTCAAAATAAAATAAACTTCTTTTAGCATTTACAATTTTGTGGATTTTTTGTGGCATTATATGCATTTTTGTCTGTGCATTTTAATTAATGAAAAATACAAAAATACTTGGCATGTGCATTTAGGATTTAATTTTGCATTTTAGGATTAATTAGAAAATCAATTGTTTTATAAGATGGAAAAATCACAAAATATAGTGTAATTTGCACTTTTAATTTTAGTCTTGATTTTTGAGTAGTTTTTGTGATAATTTATTTTTAATTAATTGTGATAATTGTCATTGTGAGTTTAATTAGTTTTTTTTTAGTTAATTCAGTTTTAGGAATTAATTTAGATTTATGTTTAGTTTTAAAACTAAAAGAAATTAAAAAGAAAGTTGAAAAAGAAAAAAAGAAGAGAGAAAGGCTGACTTGGGCCAATTTGCAAGCCCAAAGGATTTCCCCTCCCATACCCGTCCAAATACCCGTCCCAGCCCAAACCATGACCCAATCTGTTCCCATACCCCCAACCAAATGGCCCCGTTTAGGTCCGAAGAGATCCAGGCCGTCGAGGTTACTTTGATCCAACGGCCTGGAAGCCTGGATCAATTACTATATAATGGTCGGAACCCCCTCACCCCCCGCTTCGTCTCTTTCAAACCCCCTCCCTCTGAAACCCTATCGCCCGCCGCCCTATTCTCCACCACCATGGATGGCGGCGCCGGCGTCCCAAATCCTCCCAAACTTGCACCACTTGAGCACCTAACCTTCCTCTTCCCAAATCCATCATACTTCACCCTCAAATCTTAGCCAAATCCCTCGAATATCAAATCTAAGTCTAAACCTTAAAAACTCAAAGTCAAGATTCGTGAAGATTTAGGCTGAACCTGACCTTATCCGTGTGTTCTTGATGAGAACGCATGATTAACGTCAAGTTCGGTTTAAATATTGAAGATTCGAAGACTTCCTCCATCTCCTTACTGTCCGAATTTTATTTTTAGGTATTTTCTCGTTTTCTTTTGTTTGTTTCTGTTATCTTCTGTTCATTTCTCTTTGATTTCCTCTGTATTTTAATCGTTATTCAGACTTTGTTTTGTGCATTGATTAGTCTTAAATCTTTTTGCTGCAATTTGTGCATTTAATATATTAACTAATTT
>NW_017672492.1:142503-145676 GCF_001879085.1 Nicotiana attenuata
ATTTTAAAAATGATTCGATCGAACCCTATGTAGGTTGCCTACGTATCATGTTCCACATGAATCAGACCAAGCGTAGTTCTGGAAAAGTAATGGATAAATTAAACAAAAAAATAAAAATCTTTTTGGATTATTCATTTACAACTCTTTTTTTTCGCATACATAATCAAAAATATGATAACGAAAGACTCGACAAACTCAACCAGACTATGATAGATTCTGACACCACCTACAAGACTCAGTACTATTAGAAAGGACTAGAAAGTAAAAGACTACATAAAAAGGAAGGCAGACTCAAAACATTAAAAAAACATCTCCTTAAGCAGCTCTTGAATGCAGCGGTCCTGACTGGATGGTCCCGGGGTGTCTGTCATGCTCAAACTCCGGTAAGTAGATCCACACCTGTATGAGAAAACTAACACTTCCTATTGGACTTAGAACACTATGTGAGGCAATAACACTTCCTATTGGACACATGCAAGACATGATTGAGGCTATTTTTGCAAAATAGCTTACGTGGCCAAAAGGTGGCTAGAAGTGAAAACTCAACAAAAGTGACCTCTAAGACATGGTAAAAATTACTGTGCATAAATGATCAATTTTGTAGAAATGGCCTATGTGGCTAAAAAATGGCTAAAAATGCAAATTCAACAGAATGGACCTTAAACAGAGAGAACACCTTGTTATGGACTTAGGCCTCTAAGACATGGTGACTAAACCACTTTTGCGAAAATGACCCCATTTGCAACAATGGCCGATGTGGCCAAAAGCGGCTAGACATGCAAATTCGACAAGGATGGGACTTAAAGTAAAGAGATACTTAATTGTGGATTGAAGACTCTCCAGACACAATTAAACAAGCCACTTTGCGAAAATAGCCCTATTTTGAAAAACGGCCGATGTGGCCAAAAGTGGCTAAAGATGCAAGATTTGGCTACGACCATCGAAGCCAAGAACCTAAAACTCACTAAGAAGACCGGACCCTATGTGGGTTGCCTACGTATCCCGCCCCGAAAGACGAGAATCAAGTATGCGTAGTTCGGGCAGATTGAATACGGGTGAGAATTAAAAAAAACAATTAATTTGGAGAAAATATTTTTTGTCTTTTTTTTTTTGAAAAATGATGGGAAAGTGGAAAATATTTTTTTGCGATTTTTCATTTTTTTTTGGTCTTTTTCTTAAAAAAAATGGTGAAAGAAAAATATAACTGGGCCCTACTTGCTTCATTTTTACACTTCACCCTCTTTTCTTTCTCATTTACTTTCAACCATCATTGGTCCACCAAATGACCCCTTCTACCCTTGAAAAATGTAACATATAGCACATAAGATGCATCAAGATGGTCTTTTATTTTTGGGTACACCTGTCCTAGACGGACCCAACCCCTGTGTTGAGTCCCCAAAGTCAAATGCACATGATGCAAACAAACGTTCCTGCTAGGGATCCGGCATGAGGCTATGTTATTCTAGGTTTAAACTTGGGATTGTGTTCTAGACATGGCTTACCCTAGCGGGCAACTCGAGCCGAGGTGGGGGCAACATACCGGGAGCACGAAAGTCTACCCGGCCTAGTTACTGACCCAGCCTCGTTCTATTTGGTAAAAGTAGTCTACGCGTACGTGTGCACCATATTTTTAGAACACTCAGAAGGGAGGCGTAAGAAGACATTTTAATACAGTACAAATAATATCAAAGCGGTAAATAAACAGCAATTAGCACAATAGGTCCACAAAATACAGTAATATCAACAATAAATAAAGCCAAGTAAAAATCACATTAACAAGCTCGAATTCTTGAACCCTGAACCAGAAGTTCTGGGTTCTTGTCCCCACCAGAGTTGGCAGAGCTGTCACACCTCCTTTTTACCCGAAAGGGGGTATAAGGGAGTTTTTCCTATTAAAGTGACGATAATCAAAACGTGATTATTTATTCAAATTCAGAGTCGCCACTTGGGATAATTTATGGTGTCCCAAGTCACCAGTTTAGAATCCCGAATCAAGGAAGTTTGATTCTGTTTTACAGTCCGCGAAACACAGAAATCCGGGTAAGGAATTCTGTTAACCAGGGAGAAGGTGTTAGGCTTTCCCGAGTTCCGTGGTTTTAGCACGATCGCTTTAATCATGCATGTCTTAATCAATTTTTCTAATTACATGTTTTGGAACCTACGTGCATTTACCTCTTTTAATTAAGAAATTATCCTAAAACGAATCACGCGTACGTGTACTCATTTTGTTCGGTGCGTCAAGAATCATGTCATTCATACGTGTCCACGATTAATCACACTTTATTATTATTAAGAAAGTTTAGCCGAAGTCGAGGGAACGCATACCTCGATTTTATTTTTAGAATCGTAATTATGTCACGCGAACGTGTACACAATCAGGATGGTTGATTAAGTCGCGCCTAAAGCGAGTTACGAGGTTCGATAGTTTAAGTATTTTTCTAAAATTTATTGTTATATGAAGGTCCATCTTTGCGAAATTTATTGGGCCTTTTCCATACCTACAAACTAATATCTAACTTCTATAACTTCTGTAATTGTTTTAACTAACATCTAATTCCATTTAACAAACAAAAGAAGAAATCAAACCATGAATATTTAATACATTTTCTAACAAACATGCTGAATATCCCAACTCATAAAAATGGCAATATGTCAAAAACAGAGAAGAAATCAGAATATACACCAAATCATGTCTTAGTTCAAGCTTGACTGGAGCTATCACAAAATGAAGCAAAATTGAAGATTCAACCTTAACAAAAAAATGGACCTTAGTGAGACTTGACTCGCCGAATAGGACCTCGAACGGACAACCTCGAAACTTGCCGAAAAATCGAATTAAACCAAACAATGAAACCAACGGACTTTATGACAATGACCGGCGATTTGGAGCTGCTTCGGGCTGTTTTTGGTGCTTATTTTCAAGTGTCCGTTTCCCCCCTGTTTTTATCTATCTATATTACCAAATGTTTTGTGAATTTTCTTTGAGAATCCATTGTCCTCCTCTCTGTTTTTGCGTTTGTCCGTTGCTCTATTCTTTTTTTTAGCTTCTTAAAGTGTGGTCTTAAGAAGAAGGGTATGGAAAATAAAAAGGGGATGGGTGTTGGAATTGTTGGTGGCGTTGAAGAAATCAGGGGTCGCCGTTGCTTTTGTTATTGGAGTGAAAAAGTTCGGGG
>NW_017672492.1:145696-159283 GCF_001879085.1 Nicotiana attenuata
CGGGGCGGGGGGGGGGTCTCTTTTTGGGGTTCTGCGGCTCTAGGTTCTTGGGGATATTTGGAATTGTGAAGGTGAAGAAGCCGAGTCCTTAGGGTTCAGCTCCTATTAGTGTTATATGTTGAAGGGTCTAGGTTAAGGATGGGGTAATTGTAACGAATCGACCGGTCGTTCTGATCTTTTGCACTTTGATCGACAGTTCTCGGGCATGACTTGCCCCGTGTTATGTGCTATGACTAATGTAGGTCGTTGGTTCTGGTTTCAGGAAAATTTGGAATGAATTTAAAAGAACAGTTCAATTGAAAGCTTTGAATTTGAAAGGTTTGACCAAGAGTTGACTTATTTACGAGCTCGGATCGGAGTTTTTATGATTTGGTTGGCTTTGTTAGATGATTTCTGACTTAGGAGTGTGATCAGAATTTATTTTGGAGGTCCGGTGTAGAATTAGGCTTGAATGGGCGAAGTTAGTATTTTGGCGAATTCCGGCTGATAGGTGAGATTTAGATCTGAGGGTCGAATGGAATTCCGAGTGATTTGGGATGTGTGTGCAAAATTTCAGGTCATTCGGAGGTGTTTTGGTCGGGTTTTTGATCAAAGGCATAATTCGGAAGTTTTAGAAGAACTTAGGCTTGAATCCAATATAATTTGATAGTTTTGGTGTTGTTTGTGGTGTTTTGATGATTGGAGCAAGTTTGAATGATGTTTTAAGATGGGTTGGAACTTTTGGTTGAGGTCCCGGGGGCCTCGGGGTGATTTCGGATGGCCATCCGGATGAATTTGGACTTGTGAGATTTCTGAAGATTGCTGATATCTGGTATTTCCGCATCTGCGGAAAAGGGGCCACAGATGCGGTTCCGCAGATGCGAAGTATGGGTCGCAGGTGTGAAGTTGGCCAATTGAAGAATTTTCGCAGAAGAGGATTAATTCCGCAGGTGCGGACTTTGAGCGTAGAAGCGGTCCGCGCGCTTTAGAGGAGTTCCACAGGAGCGGATGTTTGACCGCATAAGCGGGGTCTGCAGAACCGGGACTTGACCGCAAAACCGGTCCTGGGCATAATGAAGATCCACAGATTAATGATTGTAAATGATATCCTGATGAAACCCCGGATTGCACATCGTAGTGCTATATTGAGGTGACTTGCACGCCGGTTAGCGAGCGTGGGGTAGAGCACCGCTGGGGGATTGTGACTTGGTCCGTCCCGTTTGATATTTTACCGCGTATTTGACTGAGCTGTTTTGGTTATCATCATGATTTGGGCTTATTGCCATGTTTTGGGCTTGATGCCGATTATTTGAATCCTTCGGGGATTATTATCACTATTTCCTCGCTATTTTGATACGTTATTTGAACTCAGTCCTAATAATTATACTGTTTTGCAAACTCAGCCGCTTTAATTGAATTTTTGAGATTTTTAATGATATTTCACTGTTGTTTGGGCTGAGAACTATTATTTTATTAATGCCCGAGGGGCTTATGATGTTTCTGGACTGGGTGAGGCTTTCAGGCCTTGAGTGTATTGTGAGGAGGCTTTCAGGCCTCGAGTGATATGTGAGGAGGCTTTCAGGCCTCGAGTGTGATGTGAGAACGCTTTCAAGCCTTATGTTGATATAGCGCTTGGGCCGTAAGGGGCCCTTCCGGAGTCTGCAACCCCACAGTAAGCGCGGGTACCCATTTGGATCGGGCTGCACTCCGCAGCGAGATATGGATCGGGCTACACGCCGCAGCGATATGTGGATCGGGCTGCACGCCGCAGCGGTTACTATATGATACTATTCTGAGAATGAGCCCGAGGGGCTGGTACTGTTTGAGATATTGCCCGAGGGGCGAACTTTTATGTGCGCATCTTGCATATTTATTTGCCTTTTTACCGGTTATACTGTGGTAGTTGTGCTCGAGGGGCGGATTTTTCTTCAAAAAGAGCTTTAAACTAAGCCAAGATATTTCTAAAGATTTCACAACCTTACTGTTTTCTCAAAGGATTGTACCCTGCTTCTATACAACATGATGGTTTGCTTTACGTGATTTCTTACTGCTCAGTTATTATTTACTTTTGTTACTCACTGAGTTGGAGTACTCACTTTACTCCCTGTACCTCGTGTGCAGATGCAGGTATTTGTTCACCCGGTAGCGGGTTTGAGCTGATCAGAGGCTAAGTTAATGGAGATTAGCGAGGTGATTGCCAGCGTTCGCAACACCGCATGTTCTTCCTTTGTTTTTATCAGTCCTATTTGTATATTTCGGACTTGTAATGGTAGTTATATTCTAGTAGTTGCTCGTGACTTGTGACACCCCGATTAGGGTTGTTTTGGGTTGAAATTTCGTTAATTAATGTTATTAAGTCATATTTTTGCTGTTCGGTATGCTTAACTATTTTTGAAAGAAACGAGTTGGGTTAGTTGGCTGGCCTTGTCTTCACGAGAGGCGCCATCACGACCAGTGCGGGGTTTGGGTCGTGACAGTAATGGGCTAAGGTTATCTGGGCTAAGGGTAATTGGGTTGGTCCAAAATTGCTTAAGAAAATTCAAAAATGAGACTAGTTTTGGGGTTGTTCAAACTATTTTAGCTAAAATCTTATATCTTATTCTAAAAAGTATAATGTATTTATAAAATATAAAAATCACTCTTAATTAAAATAATCTACTAAAATAAAATTAAATACTAAAAGTAACTAAATAAAATATCAATTAGCTAAATAAGAAAAAATACTTTTGTAATTTTTATTTTTGTGATAAAAAAAGTAAAAGGGTCAAAACTAGTTAAAATAGCGATATTAGATCTAAACTAAATATTTAAACGCTAAAATATGTAAAATCTTGGGGAGGGTCAAAAATTACATGTCTACACCCATCACTTATCTTTAAGTTAATCAATTGGTATTAGGTGAAATCGCGTATCCTTAAAACCACATTACAAGTTTAATTGTTATCCAGTTTTTAGGGCAAACAAAAGTCATAATGCCTGAAGTGAAGCTATTCATGGTCTCAAACCGCCAAACGCCGTGCTAGAGCTTAAAACAACCTATCGGATCGTTACATACTCAAAAAATGAAAGCACTCATTTGACATGTCATGTCATATTAAAAATCTATTTTTAAAGATAAAGCTCATTTAACTCATGTCCGCATTCCCATTCAACCCACCTAATAATAAAACGAGTCTACTATACATGAGTGAAACTCGATTATTTCTGCCAATTTTTTTTTATTACATTGTAAGTTGATTTAATATAATAATGTTAAGTGATCATGACCTTATTGTTCTTGGCACGGCAAAGGGTTGACTAAAAATGCAATACGTAATTTAGTTCATTCCTCTCTGCATTTTATAATACTAGTCTAAAGGTACGCGTACCATGGCACAATAAATAAAACTCTTTTTAAAAATTGCATAATTAAGTAATAAAACAAAAGTGTATATTCCTAAAAAAGATGAATATTTATCTTATATAACTAACTCGATAAAGAAAATTATCATATAGAAGTCCTTAATCATTCGTTGATATGTTCAACTTAGAATTTATTTCGGTGTTATAAATTTGTCACTTTAATTTCACACGCTATTATGCTTCCTTTTCGGTTTCAACAAGAATACACAGTCCTTGAAGAATTAAGATAGAATAAATTTAAAGTATGTTTCGAAGTATTAGCTTAGAAGAAGCTTGGTTGAAAATCTGATATTACCAAAAAAAAAAGATAGTCTAAAACAAATATTTACTATCCGAGAAACTTATTTATCATCACAATTTAAAATTATTTGTTTTGTGAAATAAAATAACTCTCTATCCTGGCTTCACAAATATAACTATTGTCACCTAATTAATAAAACACAAACTTATTTAAAGAAGAAGAAACAAATGAAGGGTTGAAAGAAATGTTCAAAGTGAAATAAACAAATATGTTGATTTTTCTATCTGAATAATTTCCTTGAAATATAGATCAATTTATAGTAAGTTTTACTTAAAGAGAATACTTTACTATATATTTGAATAAGTATCACGAGTTACATTTTTTGGATATTATAAAAAGAATGAATATTATACAACTTAAATTCATATCACAATCACCAATGTATTAAATCCTTATAGATGTACTTTTCTAACTTAGGTATAATTATTAATTTCTGCATGATTAGGAATAAAATACTCAAATTTAACTGCATAAATGACATAAAACTAATGAGTATGTGGTAAATTTTCTATATATTCACTGGTTATAATGATATTAATTTTAGCTAATAAATTTATTGATAATCTAATTAAGTTAGTTTAAAGCGGTTGAAATTAACTATAACAAAGTAAGAAAAGGAAAAAGACACGCTTGGAAAGAAGTAACAATCTCACTACAATGCGTTTAGCAAATTAAAATTACCTACGAGGAATAAAGCTCTTCCATATTAAAGTTCTAAATATTAAATTTTCTACCTAGTTCAAATAAGGAATGAGTAAAAATTTCATTGTTTTTGAAGTCAATATTGTCACGACCCATTTTCACAATAGGTCACGAGGGCGCCTGACACCCTTGTCAGGCAAGCCATTTGCGGAAACATTTCTAAATACTTATGTTGCTCTTAACTAAAAATAAGTGAAATAAACACTCAAAGTGGAATTTAAACCAGAAGAACTGAATACTGTAATAAAATGACTACACAACCCAAAAATGATCGTCTACCAAAGTGTGTGCCAGAACCTGGTGTCACACGGTACGGGCAACTAGTAGAATATACATCCAAAAGAATACCACACTACCCTACTGTCTGGATCCGAATAGACAGAAAATAACAATACAAAGAAAGACTTCTTCGGCTGCGGATCGACATGGAAGGAAAGCAGCTCACCGTAGAAGTCCCAAGCCTGCTCACGAATGCACACCAGAGAAGTAACCGGATCCACCTGCCTCAGACCCTGTACATTTAAGTACAGAAGCGTAGCATGACTACATAAACAATATGTACCCAGTGAGTATCCCGCCTAATCTCGAAGAAGTAGAGACGAGAGGTCGACTTGATACTCACTAGGGTCAAGATAATATAAAATAATTATGCTATTCTAAGCGTGAAAGTCACCAATATTCAACAAGTTATAACAAAGAGCAATAATCATGTTCTCATCCTTATTTCAGTTTCCATTTTTCTTTTTCAATTTCTAAGCAAGTAGACATGTCATGTTCAAATATCAACATATATATACATATCATATGCAATCAGACCGAGGTCGACGGCCTGCTCCAACAGAATTAAAATGTGCACTGCCGAGGGTCGAACGGCACGAACCATAGATGCATCTATTCTCACCGAGGCGATCGGCCCGATCCATAAATATCAACAAAACATCAAGAATGCACACGAAGATTCATACATATATCAGGAAGCTCTTACCAAGTCTTAGCAAGTTCATACGTTCACTTCATATTTCCTTTAAGTCTGTAGCATATCATGAACGATCATAGTGGCAATTTAAACAAGAGATACTTTCAAATTAGGCATGATGTGGGTCCTAAACTACCCATACAATTAATATCATAGTAGCTACGCACGGACTCTCGTCACCTAGTACGTACGTAGCCCCCACATTTAGCAACAATTATTCAGTTATTACACCTATGGGGACAATTCCCTCTTACAAGGTTAGAAAGGAGACTCACCTCGCTCCAAAGCGCGCTCCCAATATCGAGAACAAGCCCAAGCTCTTAATTTGAAGCCAAACGATCACAAACTAGTTAAAATAGGTAAGAACTAGTCAATAAAGGCTTAAAAGGTCGAATTCTAACTATTTAAGTAATTTTCCAACCTTTTCCACAAGTTTCCTAAATTCCGACCCCGGGCCCACGTGCCCGGATTCCGATATTTTTCGAAGGAAAATGTTCTCTACAACCTAAGGATCAATAATATATAAATTCTAGTCCATTTCATAACAAATTCCATGCTTAAATCTTAATTTTATCAAAACCCTAGGTCTAGCTCTACCCCTTTGATTTTATCTAATTTTTAGTGTTTATCTACCTAATATACATGTATTTAAACTAATAATGAATGGGAGTAACTTACCTTGAAGTGCTATGTTGAAACCCTCTCTTTGGAAGCCCCCAAATCGCCTAAGTGTGGAGTGTAAAATGAAAAATGGTGTTTGAGTTCAAACTAAATGAAGGCCACTGCCCAGCGATTTCCGCTTCTGCGGTTAGGGGGCCGCATCTGCGGAGCTGGGCAAGAGGGGATCGGACCGCTTCTGCGGTCTGAGGCCCGCATATGCGGAACCACTTCTGCGGTTACTGGGCCGCTTCTGCGGCTTGGGCCTAAAGTAACTGGACCGCATCTGCGGTCTGGGGATCGCATAAGCGGAACGCTTCTGCTATCCCTGGGACGCTTCTGCGGTTTTCCCTTGGCCTGCCCTTTTTGCTTCTGCGATGGCCTGACCGCATCTGCGGCTCAAGAACCGCAGATGCGGTTATGACAGAAGCAGCAAATCTTCAGCTCTTCCTAAGTTTTTCTACTTCACTCGAACCTCGCTCGTTTGATGCTCGGGGCTCCCGAGCCCCGCCCGAACATACCGGCAAGTCTAAAATCACGAGGCGGACCTACTCGAAACCTCGGATCACTCAAAACAACGCTAAATCTTGGAATCACCCCCTAAACCAAATGAATCAAACTATTGAATCTTCAAGTTCTTAATTCTCCTCTAACGGGTCAAAACGCCCTTAAACTACTCAGATTGACACCAAATTTTACGGGCAAGTCTTAACCGACATTACGGACCTGTACCAAGCTTCGGAACCAAAATCCGAGCCCGATACCTAGGGAATCAACGATTACTTAGTTTCTTTAATTCCTTAAAACTTCAATTAAATAATTTTAGGTAAAAATTCATTACTCGGGCTAGGGACCTCAGAATTCGATTCCGGGCACACGCCCGGGTCCCATATTTTCCCACGGACCCTCAAAAATTGTCCAATCACGAATCCGGGCCCGTTTTCCCAAAATGTTGACCGAAGTCAAACTTGGTCTTTTTAAGAAATCCTAAAGAAGCAAATGGGCATATTTTTACTCAAAACCCTTCCAATCCCCGAACCAATCGCCCTCGCAAGTCGTAAATTAGTTAAAGCAAGTAGGGGAGGCTTTATTTAGGGGAACAGGGTTCTAAAAGACAAAACGACCGGTCGGGTCGTTACATTCTCCACCTCTTAAACAACCGTTCGTCCTCGAACGGGCATAGAAAAGTACCTGGACTGCTGAATAAGTGGGGATATCTGCTCTGCATGTCCTCCTCGGACTCCCAGGTCGCCTCCTCGGCCGGTTGGCCCATCCACTGGACTCTCACCGCAGAAATCTTCTTGGACCTCAGCTGGCGATCCTGTCTATCAATAATAGCAACTGGCTCCTCATAGCCCAAGCTCTCATCTAGCTGAATGGTGCTGAAGTCCAACACGTGGGATAGGTCGGCATGATACTTCCAAAGCATCAAAACATGAAATACTGGGTGAACTCCTGATAAACTAGGGGTAAGGCAAGCTCATAAGCAACCTCCCCAACTCTCCTCAACACCTCAAAAGGGCCAATAAACCTTGGGCTCAACTTGCCCTTCTTCCCGAACCTCATAATGCCCTTCAAGGGCGAGACTTTCAAGAGAACCTTCTCGCCAACCATAATTGATACATCCCGCGCCTTCTGATCCGCGTAGCTCTTTTGCCTGGACTGAGCTGTGCGAAGCCTCTCCTGAATCATCTTTACCTTATTCAAGGCATCCTGTACCAAATCTGTATCAAGTAACTTAGCCTCGCCAGGCTCAAACCACTCGATGGGAGAGCGACATCGTCGACCATATAAAGCCTCATATGGGGCCATCTCTATGCTAGACTGATAGCTGTTGTTGTATGCGAACTCTGCAAGAGGCAAGAACTGATCCCACTGCCCTCCAAAATCAATCGCACATGCTCTAAGCATATCCTCCAAGATCTGCACTGTCCGCTCCGACTGTCCGTTGGTTTGGGGATGGAATGCTGTGCTAAGCTCTACGCGAGTCCCCAACTCACTCTGCATGGCTCTTCAGAAATGGGAAGTGAACTGAGGGCCTCGGTCTGATATGATGGAAACCGGCACACCATGCAATCGAACTATCTCCCGAATATAGATCTGAGCATACCTCTCCGCTGTATAAGTAGTCGCCACTGGGATGAAATGGGCCGACTTGGTCAATCTATCCACAATGACCCACACTAAATCGACCTTCCGCAAAGTCCGTGGTAACCCAACTACGAAGTCCATAGTAATGCGCTCCCACTTCCACGCTGGTATAGGCATCCGCTAAAGTAGGCCGCCTGGTCTCTGATGTTCATATTTGACCTGCTGGCAATTCAAACACTTAGTCACACACTTCACTATGTCCTTCTTCATCCCCCGCCACCAGTAGTGCTGCCTCAAATCACGATGCATCTTCGTGACTCCCGGGTGAATAGAATATTTCGAACTGTGGGCCTCTTCTAGAATCCGCTCTCTAAGACCATCAACATTAGGAACACATAGACGGCCCTGGAGCCGTAGCACACCATCCTTGCCAATACAAACCTTCCTGGCACCTCCTTGAAGTACCGTCTCTCTGAGGACTGCCAAATGTGGATCATCATACTGCCGGGCCTTGATCTCCCCCAATAACGAGGACTGGGCGACCACACACGCTAGAACTCGGCTGGGCTGTGAAATGTCCAACCTCACAAGTCTGTTAGCCAAGGACTGAATGTCCAAGGCTAGCGGCCTCTCCTCTGCTGGAATCAATGCTAGGCTACCCATGCTCTCCGCCTTCCTGCTCAGGGCATCCACGACCACATTCGCCTTGCCCGGATGATAAAGAATGGTGATGTCATAATCCTTCAGCAACTCAAGCCACCTGTGCTGCCTCAAATTGAGATCCCTCTGCTTGAACAAATGCTGTAGGCTGTGGTGATCGGTGTAAACCTCACAAGGCACCCCATACAAATAGTGCCTCCATATCTTTTGAGCATGAACAATCGTCGTCAACTCCAGATCGTGCACGGGTAATTTTTCTCATGAGTCTTCAGCTGACGCGAGGCATATGCAATAACTCTCCCCTCCTGCATCAACACACATCCCATACCAACGCGTGAAGCGTCGCAATACACCGTATACATCCCCGTACCGGAAGGCAATACAAGAATTGGTGCCGTAGTCAAGGCTGTCTTGAGCTTTTAGAAGCACTCCTCACAATCATCGGACCAAAAGAATGGAGCACCCTTCTAAGTCAGTCTCGTCAAGGGTGATGCAATAGATAAAAAGCCCTGCACGAATCGCCGTAATAACCTGCTAATCCTAGAAAACTCCTGATCTCGGTCACTGATGTGGGACGTGGCCAACTCTGAACTGCCTCAATCTTCTTGGGATCCACCTTAATACCCTCTCCAGACACAATATGCCCCAAGAATGCCACAGACTCTAGCCAAAACTCACACTTGGAGAACTTAGCATACAGTTGCTGCTCTCGCAAGGTCTGAAGCACTACTCTCAAATGCTGCTCGTGCTCTCCCAGGCTACACGAGTGTATCAAGATGTCGTCAATGAAGACGATGACGAGAGAATCAATATAAGGCCTGAATACCCTGTTCATCAGATCAATAAATGCTGCTGGCGCATTGGTCAAGCCAAAGTACATCACTAGAAACTCATAATGGCCATATCTAGTCTTGAATGCAGTCTTCGGAACATCCAAGTCCCGAATCTTCAGCTGATGATACCCTGACCTCAGGTCAATCTTAGAGAACACCCTAGCTCCCAGTAGCTGGTCGAACAAATCATCAATACGAGGCAACGGGTACTTGTTGTTGATGGTGACCTTGTTCAGCTGGCGGTAATCAATGCACATCCGCATGGTCCTATCCTTCTTCTTCACGAATAGCACTGGTGCGCCCCAAGGCGATACACTGGATCTGATAAACCCCTTTGCTAACAACTCCTATAGCTGCTCCTTCAACTCCTTCAACTCCTTAGGGGCCATACGGTACGATGGAATGGATATAGGCTGAGTGCCTGGGGCCAAATCAATGCAGAAATCAATATCACGATCCGGAGGCATGCCGGGCAGATCAGAAGGAAACACATCGGCGAACTCTCGAACTACTGGCACTGAATCAATCGTCGGAGACTCTGCAGTGACGTCTCGAACATAAGCTAGATAGGCCAAACACCCCTTCTCGACCATGTGTCGAGCCTTTAGGAAAGAAATAACCCTGCTAGGCATATCAACTGTGGAGCCCTTCCACTCCAATCTCGGCGATCCTGGCATCGCTAGTGCAACAGTCTTGGCATGGCAATCAAGGACGGCGTGGTATGGAGATAACCAATCCATGTGTAGGATGACCTCAAAATCAATCATATCGAGCAACAGAAGATCAGCTCTAGTCTCGAGACCACAGAAAGTGACCACACAGGACCGGTAGATCCGATCAACAACCACAGAATCACCCACAGGGGTGGACACATGAACAGGAACACCCAAGGGCTCAGGAGAAATAACCAGGAAGCGAGCGAACAGAGATGATACATATGAATAAGTAGACCCTGGATCAAATAATACCGAAGCATCCCTACCACCAACGGGAATAATACCTGTGATGACGACATCTGAGGCCAATGCATCCGTCCTGGCTGGAAGAGCATAGAACCTGGCTGGAGCGCCGGCTGTCTGACCTCCACCTGACTGAGTAGTAGCTGGCTGACCTCTCCCTGTCTGGCCTCCACCTCTAGGACGGCCTCTACCCGTCTGCCCTCCACCTCTAGGTGGCTGGGCAGCTGATGCTGGAGTCGTGGGCTGCTAACCCTTCTGCACTGCCTTGCCCCGAAGTCTGGGGCAATGCCTCCTCATGTGACCAGGATCCCCGCACTCAAAACAACTCCGCGGTGAGCCGACCTGCTGCCCCTAGGGCTGACCTTGATGACCTGAAAATCCACTAGAAGAAGCCTGAATAGCCGGTGGACGGTATGAACCCTCCGTCATAGCACTGAAATGAGGACCGAAAGAATCTGGAGGACCTGAATACCCACTGGAGGAGCCCTGAATAGCTGGAGGGCAATAAGAACTCTCCGGCATGGCGCTAAAATAGGAGCACGCGGGACCACCTCGAGCAGGTGGTGGTGCTGAAACTGGTGGCCTACTGGACTGACCCCTACCGAACTGACCTCTACCCCTAGTTGGGGCGCCTCTAAACTCTCCGGAGAATCTGGCCCTCTTATCCTGCTGCATCTGCTCTCTACCCCTCAGACGATAACCCTCAATCTTGCGTGCAATCTCAACCACTAGCTGGTACCTTGTACCCATCTCTACCTCTCGAGCCATACCAGACCGGATGGTGGGATGTAATCCCGCAACAAACCTTCGCACTCTCTCTGCCTCTGGGGGAGTATCATAAGTGCATAGCGAGACTACTCAGAGAACCTCGCCTCGTAGTCGGTCACCGACATCTGACCCTGCTCTAGGAGCTCAGACTGATACCGCAGCTCTTCCCTCTCTAAGGGCGGAATGTATCGATCCAAGAATAACTGAGTGAACTGACCCCAAGTGAGGGGAGGAGAACCTGCTGGCCTGCCAAGTATATAGGACTGTCACCATCTATGTGCTCTGCCCTCAAGCTGAAAAGTAGTGAAGTCAACTCCATGCGACTCCAATATCCTCATGTTGTGCAGCCTGTCCCTGCACCTGTCTATGAAATCCTGAGCATCCTCATGACGCTCTCCCCCGAAGACTGGAAGATGAAGCCTGGTCCATCTGTCTAATAGCTTCTGTGGATCACCATCCACAGCTGGCTTGGGCTGGGGTGCCACCGCAGCAACTAGCTGAGCCCCATCTGCGGGTAGTGCACCCAGAGTCTGATACACCGCAGCTGCATGGCCTGGAGCCAGAGCAGTAGGGGTCTAGGCCCCCCTCCAACCTGTGAAGTGGCTGGGTCTGCTGGAAATAACCCATCGTGAGTCATAGTATCCATGAACCGTAGCATGCGGCCCATGACCTCCTGAAATCCCGGTGCTGTCATGAAATCCGCCGGGGTAGGCTCAGCTGCGGGCACCTCGCCCTGCTCCTCAATAATAGGGTCCTCCACAGGATCTGCTGGTGGTGCAACTGGAACAGCTCTGGGACGCCCTCGTCCCATACCACGGGCCGGTGCCCTCCCCCGGCCTCTACCTCAGCCTCTAGCAATGGGGGGAGCAGCTCCTCCCAGGTCCGGAACGTCAGTGGTATGAGTTCTCACAATCTGTGAGAGAATAGAAGAGGGAAATTTAGTACTCTAAGCACTGCACGACAGGAAATGAATAAAGAGTAGTCTTTCCTAATACCCTATTGCCTCTCGAAGATAAATACAGACGTCTCTGTACCGATCAACAAGACCATATCAGGTTTGCCCATAACTCGTGAGACCTACGTGAACCTAGTGCTCTGATACCATGTTGTCACGACCCATTTTCACAATAGGTCATGAGGGCGCCTGACACCCTTGTTAGGCAAACCATTTGCGGAAACATTTCTAAATACTTATGTTGCTCATAATTAAAAATAAGTGAAATAAACACTCAAAGTGGAATTTAAACCAGAAGAACTGAATACTGTAATAATATGACTACACAACCCAAAAATGATCGTCTACCAAAGTGTGTGCCAGAACCTGGTGTCACAAGCTACGGGCAACTAGTAGAATATACATCCAAAAGAATACCACACTACCCTATTGTCTGGATCCGAATAGACAGAAAATAACAATACAAAGAAAGACTTCTTCGGCTGCGGATCGACATGGAAGGAAAGCGCTCACCGTAGAAGTCCCAAGCCTGCTCACGAATGCGCACCAGAGAAGTAATCGGATCCACCTGCCTCAGACCCTGTACATTTAAGTACAGAAGCGTAGCATGAGTACATAAACAACATGTACCCAGTGAGTATCCCGCCTAATGTCGAAGAAGTAGAGACGAGAGGTCGACTTGATACTCACTAGGGTCAAGATAATACAATATAATTATGCTATTCTAAGCGTGAAAGTCACCAATATTCAACAAGTTATAACAAAGAGCAATAATCATGTTCTCGTCCTTATTTCAGTTTCCATTTTTCATTTTCAATTTCTAAGCAAGTAGGCATGTCATGTTCAAGTATTAGCATCTATATATATATATATGCAATCACACCGAGGTCGACGGCCCGCTCCAACAGAATTAAAATGTGCACTGCCGAGGGTCGAACGGCACGAACCAAAGAAGCATCTATTCTCACCGAGGCGATCGGCCCGATCCATAAACATCAAGAAAACATCAAGAATGCACACGAAGGTTCATACATATACCAGGAAGCTCTTACCAAGGCTTAGCAAGTTCATACGTTCACTTCATATTTCCTTTAAGTCTGTAGCATATCATGAACGATCATAGTGGCAATTTAAACAAGAGATACTTTCAAATTAGGCATGATGTGGGTCCTAAACTACCCATACAATTAATATCATAGTAGCTACGCACGGACTCTCGTCACCTAGTACGTACGTAGCCCCCGCATTTAGCAACAATTATTCAGTTATTACAACTCTGGGGACAATTCCCTCTTACAAGGTTA